>NW_026529764.1:0-49877 GCF_028500815.1 Rissa tridactyla | reverse complement strand
CAAGATTTTCCCTAACATATATTTTTGTGCCTGGCGCGGCGCAAGTGGGAAGGGGTGCTGTCGAGGCTGAAGGCAGCAGGAAAGCCTGCAGCCCCCAGGTCTGTGGGGCTACGCAAGCGGTTCCAAGAGCTTTAGAACAAGGCATAGTTTTCCTGCTGGCTCTTTGGGCGAGGGACCCATCTCCAGCCGTATGGCCATTTTTGTGCCTGGCCAGGGGCCAAGTGGAAAGGGTGGTGTCGAGGTTGAGGCAGCAGAAAGCCCGCAGCCCCCAGGTCTGTGGGGCTACGCAAGCGGTTCCCAAAGAGCTTTAGAACAAGGCATAGTTTTCCCTGCTGGCTCTTTGGGCATGGGACCCATCTCCAGCCATAGGCCATTTTTGTGCCTAGCGCGGCGCCAAGTGGGAAAGGGTGGTGTCGAGGCTGAAGGCAGCAGGAAAGCCCGCAGCCCCCAGGTCTGTGGGGCTATGGAAGCGGTTCCCAAAGAGCTTTAGAACAAGGCATAGTTTTCCCTGCTGGCTCTTTGGGCGGGGGACCCATCTACAGACATATGGCCATTTTTGTGCCTGGCGCGGCGCCAAGTGGGAAAGGGTGCTGTCGAGGCTGAAGGCAGCAGCAAAGCCTGCAGCCCCCAGGTCTGTGGGGCTACGCAAGCGGTTCCCAAAGAGCTTTAGAACAAGGCATAGTTTTCCCAGCTGGCTCTTTGGGCGGGGGACACATCTCCAGTCGTATGGCTATTTTTATGCCTGGCGCGGTGCGTAGTGGGAAAGGGTGGTGTCGAGGCTGAAGGCAGCAGGAAAGCCCGCAGCCCCCAGGTCTGTGGGGCTACGCAAGCGGTTCCCAAAGAGCTTTAGAACAAGGCATAGTTTTCCCTGCTGGCTCTTTGGGCGGGGGACCCATCTCCAGCCGTATGGCCATTTTTGTGCCTGGCGCAGCGCCAAGTGGGAAAGAGTGGTGTCGAGGCTGAAGGCAGCAGGAAAGCCTGCAGCCCCCAGGTCTGTGCGGATACGCAAGTGGTTCCCAAAGAGCTTTAGAACAAGGCATAGTTTTCCCTGCTGGCTCTTTGGGCGGGGGACCCATCTCCAGCCGTATGGCCATTTTTGTGCCTGGCGCGGCGCCAAGTGGGAAAGGGTGGTGTCGAGGCTGAAGGCAGCAGGAAAGCCTGCAGCCCCCAGGTCTGTGCGGCTACGCAAGCGGTTCCCAAAGAGCTTTAGAACAAGGCATAGTTTTCCCTGCTGGCTCTTTGGGCGGGGGACCCATCTCCAGCCGTATGGCCATTTTTGTGCCTGGCGCAGCGCCAAGTGGGAAAGGGTGGTGTCGAGGCTGAAGGCAGCAGGAAAGCCTGCAGCCCCCAGGTCTGTGCGGATACGCAAGTGGTTCCCAAAGAGCTTTAGAACAAGGCATAGTTTTCCCTGCTGGCTCTTTGGGCGGGGGATCCATCTCCAGCCGTATGGCCATTTTTGTGCCTGGCGCGGCGCCAAGTGGAAAGGGTGGTGTCGAGGCTGAAGGCAGCAGGAAAGCCTGCAGCCCCCAGGTCTGTGGGGCTACGCAAGCGGTTCCCAAAGAGCTTTAGAACAAGGCATAGTTTTCCCTGCTGGCTCTTTGGGCATGGGACCCATCTCCAGCCATAGGCCATTTTTGTGCCTAGCGCGGCGCAAGTGGGAAAGGGTGGTGTCGAGTCTGAATGCAGCAGGAAAGCCCGCAGCCCCCAGGTCTGTGCGGCTACGCAAGCGGTTCCCAAAGAGCTTTAGAACAAGGCATAGTTTTCCCTGCTGGCTCTTTGGGCAGGGACCCATCTCCAGCCGTATGGCCATTTTTGTGCCTGGCGCGGCGCCAAGTGGGAAAGGGTGGCTTTGAGGCTGAAGGCAGCAGGAAAGCGCGCAGCCCCCAGGTCTGTGGGGCTACGCAAGCGGTTCCCAAAGAGCTTTAGAACAAGGCATAGTTTTCCCTGCTGGCTCTTTGGGCGGGGGACCCATCTCCAGCCGTATGGCCATTTTTGTGCCTGGCGCGGCGCCAAGTGGGAAAGGGTGCTGTCGAGGCTGAAGGCAGCAGCAAAGCCTGCAGCCCCCAGGTCTGTGCGGCTACGCAAGCGGTTCCCAAAGAGCTTTAGAACAAGGCATAGTTTTCCCTGATGGCTCTTTGGGCATGGGACCCATCTCCAGCCATAGGCCATTTTTGTGCCTGCCACGACGCCAAGTGTTAAAGGGTGGCTTTGAGGCTGAAGGCAGCAGGAAAGCCTGCAGCCCCCATGTCTGGGGGGCTACGCAAGCGGTTCCCAAAGAGCTTTAGAACAAGGCATAGTTTTCCTTGCTGGCTCTTTGGGCATGGGACCCATCTCCAGCCATAGGCCATTTTTGTGCCTGATGCGGCGCCAAGTGGGAAAGGGTGGTTTTGAGGCTGAAGGCAGCAGGAAAGCCCGCAGCCCCCAGGTCTGTGGAGCTACGCAAGCGGTTCCCAAAGAGCTTTAGAACAAGGCATAGTTTTCCCTGCTGGCTCTTTTGGCAGGGGACCCATCTCCAGCCGTATGGCCATTTTTGTGCCTGGCGCGGCGCCAAGTGGGAAAGGGTGGCTTTGAGGCTGAAGGCAGCAGGAAAGCCCGCAGCCCCCAGGTCTGTGGGGCTATGGAAGCGGTTCCAAAGAGCTTTAGAACAAGGCATAGTTTTCCCTGCTGGCTCTTTGGGCGGGGGATCCATCTCCAGCCGTATGGCCATTTTTGTGCCTGGCGCGGTGCCAAGTGGGAAAGGGTGGTGTCGAGGCTGAAGGCAGCAGGAAAGCCTGCAGCCCCCAGGTCTGTGGGGCCAAGCAAGCGGTTCCCAAAGAGCTTTAGAACAAGGCATAGTTTTCCCTGCTGGCTCTTTGGGCGAGGGACCCATCTCCAGCTGTATGGCCATTTTTGTGCCTGGCGCGGTGCCAAGTGGGAAAGGGTGGCTTTGAGGCTGAAGGCAGCAGGAAAGGCCGCAGCCCCCAGGTCTGTGGGGCTACGCAAGCGGTTCCCAAAGAGCTTTAGAACAAGGCATAATTTTCCCTGCTGGCTCTCTGGGCGGGCGACCCATCTCCAGCCATAGGCCATTTTTGTGCCTGGCGCGGCGCCAAGTGGGAAAGGGTGCTGTGGAGGCTGAAGGCAGCAGCAAAGCCTGCAGCCCCCAGGTCTGTGGGGCTACGCAAGCGGTTCCCAAAGAGCTTTAGAACAAGGCATAGTTTTCCCTGCTGGCTCTTTGGGCGGGGGACCCATCTCCAGTCGTATGGCTATTTTTATACCTGGCGCGGTGCGTAGTGGGAAAGGGTGGTTTTGACGCTGAAGGCAGCAGGAAAGCCCGCAGCCCCCAGGTCTGTGGGGCTACGCAAGCGGTTCCCAAAGAGCTTTAGAACAAGGCATAGTTTTCCCTGCTGGCTCTTTGGGCGGGGCATCCATCTCCAGCCGTATGGCCATTTTTGTGCCTGGCGCGGTGCGTAGTGGGAAAGGGTGGTGTCGAGGCTGAAGGCAGCAGGAAAGCCCGCAGCCCCCAGGTCTGTGCGGCTACGCAAGCGGTTCCCAAAGAGCTTTAGAACAAGGCATAGTTTTCCCTGATGGCTCTTTGGGCATGGGACCCATCTCCAGCCATAGGCCATTTTTGTGCCTGCCACGACGCCAGTTGTTAAAGGGTGGCTTTGAGGCTGAATGCAGCAGGAAAGCCTGCAGCCCCCAGGTCTGGGGGGCTACGCAAGCGGTTCCCAAAGAGCTTTAGAACAAGGCATAGTTTTCCTTGCTGGCTCTTTGGGCATGGGACCCATCTCCAGCCATAGGCCATTTTTGTGCCTGATGCGGCGCCAAGTGGGAAAGGGTGGTGTCGAGGCTGAAGGCAGCAGGAAAGCCCGCAGCCCCCAGGTCTGTGGAGCTACGCAAGCGGTTCCCAAAGAGCTTTAGAACAAGGCATAGTTTTCCCTGCTGGCTCTTTTGGCAGGGGACCCATCTCCAGCCGTATGGCCATTTTTGTGCCTGGTGCGGCGCCAAGTGGGAAAGGGTGGCTCTGAGGCTGAAGGCAGCAGGAAAGCCCGCAGCCCCCAGGTCTGTGGGGCTACGCAAGCGGTTCCCAAAGAGCTTTAGAACAAGGCATAGTTTTCCCTGCTTGTTCTTTGGGCGGGGGACCCATCTCCAGCCGTATGGCCATTTTTGTGCCTGGCGCGGCGCCAAGTGGGAAAGGGTGGTGTCGAGGCTGAAGGCAGCAGCAAAGCCTGCAGCCCCCAGGTCTGTGGGGCTACGCAAGCGGTTCCCAAAGAGCTTTAGAACAAGGCATAGTTTTCCCTGCTGGCTCTTTGGGAGGGGGACCCATCTCCAGCCGTATGGCCATTTTTGTGCCTGGCGCGGCGCCAAGTGGGAAAGGGTGGCTTTGAGGCTGAAGGCAGCAGGAAAGCCTGCAGCCCCCAGGTCTGTGGGGCTATGGAAGCGGTTCCCAAAGAGCTTTAGAACAACGCATAATTTTCCCTGCTGGCTCTTTGGGCGGGGGACCCATCTCCAGACATATGGCCATTTTTGTGCCTGGCGCGGTGCCAAGTGGGAAAGGGTGGTGTCGAGGCTAAAGGCAGCAGGAAAGCCTGCAGCCCCCAGGTCTGTGGGGCCAAGCAAGCGGTTCCCAAAGAGCTTTAGAACAAGGCATAGTTTTCCCTGCTGGCTCTTTGGGCGAGGGACCCATCTCCAGTCGTATGGCTATTTTTATACCTGGCGCGGTGCGTAGTGGGAAAGGGTGGTTTTGACGCTGAAGGCAGCAGGAAAGCCCGCAGCCCCCAGGTCTGTGGGGCTACGCAAGCGGTTCCCAAAGAGCTTTAGAACAAGGCATAGTTTTCCCTGCTGGCTCTTTGGGCGGGGGACCCATCTCCAGTCGTATGGCTATTTTTATACCTGGCACGGTGCGTAGTGGGAAAGGGTGGTTTTGACGCTGAAGGCAGCAGGAAAGCCCGCAGCCCCCAGGTCTGTGGGGCTACGCAAGCGGTTCCCAAAGAGCTTTAGAACAAGGCATAGTTTTCCCTGCTGGCTCTTTTGGCAGGGGACCCATCTCCAGCCATAGGCCATTTTTATGCCTGGCGCGGTGCGTAGTGGGAAAGGGTGGTGTCGAGGCTGAAGGCAGCAGGAAAGCCCGCAGCCCCCAGGTCTGTGGGGCTATGGAAGCGGTTCCCAAAGAGCTTTAGAACAAGGCATAGTTTTCCCTGCTGGCTCTTTGGGCGGGGGACCCATCTCCAGCCATAGGCCATTTTTGGGCCTGGCCCGGCGCCAAGCGGGAAAGGGTGTTGTCGAGGCTGAAGGCAGCAGAAAAGCCTGCAGCCCCCAGGTCTGTGGGGCCAAGCAAGCGGTTCCCAAAGAGCTTTAGAACAAGGCATAGTTTTCCCTGATGGCTCTTTGGGCATGGGACCCATCTCCAGCCATAGGCCATTTTTGTGCCTGCCACGACGCCAAGTGTTAAAGGGTGGCTTTGAGGCTGAAGGCAGCAGGAAAGCCTGCAGCCCCCAGGTCTGTGGGGCTACGCAAGCGGTTCCCAAAGAGCTTTAGAACAAGGCATAGTTTTCCCTGCTGGCTCTTTGGGCATGGGACCCATCTCCAGCCATAGGCCATTTTTGTGCCTGATGCGGCGCCAAGTGGGAAAGGGTGGTTTTGAGGCTGAAGGCAGCAGGAAAGCCCGCAGCCCCCAGGTCTGCGGAGCTACGCAAGCGGTTCCCAAAGAGCTTTAGAACAAGGCATAGTTTTCCCTGCTGGCTCTTTTGGCAGGGGACCCATCTCCAGCCGTATGGCCATTTTTGTGCCTGGCCCGGCGCCAAGTGGGAAAGGGTGGCTTTGAGGCTGAAGGCAGCAGGAAAGCCCGCAGCCCCCAGGTCTGTGGGGCTACGCAAGCGGTTCCCAAAGAGCTTTAGAACAAGGCATAATTTTCCCTGCTGGCTCTTTGGGCGGGGGACCCATCTCCAGCCGTATGGCCATTTTTGTGCCTGGCGCGGCGCCAAGTGGGAAAGGGTGCTGTCGAGGCTGAAGGCAGCAGCAAAGCCTGCAGCCCCCAGGTCTGTGCGGCTACGCAAGCGGTTCCCAAAGAGCTTTAGAACAAGGCATAGTTTTCCCTGCTGGCTCTTTGGGCGGGGGACCCATCTCCAGCCGTATGGCCATTTTTGTGCCTGGCGCGGCGCCAAGTGGGAAAGGGTGGCTTTGAGGCTGAAGGCAGCAGCAAAGCCTGCAGCCCCCAGGTCTGTGGGGCTATGGAAGCGGTTCCCAAAGAGCTTTAGAACAAGGCATAATTTTCCCTGCTGGCTCTTTGGGCGGGGGACCCATCTCCAGACATATGGCCATTTTTGTGCCTGGCGCGGTGCCAAGTGGGAAAGGGTGGTGTCGAGGCTGAAGGCAGCAGGAAAGCCTGCAGCCCCCAGGTCTGTGGGGCCAAGCAAGCGGTTCCCAAAGAGCTTTAGAACAAGGCATAGTTTTCCCTGCTGGCTCTTTGGGCGAGGGACCCATCTCCAGCTGTATGGCCATTTTTGTGCCTGGCGCGGCGCCAAGTGGGAAAGGGTGGCTTTGAGGCTGAAGGCAGCAGGAAAGGCCGCAGCCCCCAGGTCTGTGGGGCTACGCAAGCGGTTCCCAAAGAGCTTTAGAACAAGGCATAATTTTCCCTGCTGGCTCTTTGGGCGGGGGACCCATCTCCAGACATATGGCCATTTTTGTGCCTGGCGCGGCGCCAAGTGGGAAAGGGTGGTGTCGAGTCTGAAGGCAGCAGGAGAGCATGCAGCCCCCAGGTCTGTGCGGATACGCAAGTGGTTCCCAAAGAGCTTTAGAACAAGGCATAGTTTTCCCTGCTGGCTCTTTGGGCGGGGGACCCATCTCCAGCCGTATGGCCATTTTTGTGCGTGGCGTGGCGCCAAGTGGGAAAGGGTGGTGTCGAGGCTGAAGGCAGCAGGAAAGCCTGCAGCCCCCAGGTCTGTGCGGCTACGCAAGCGGTTCCCAAAGAGCTTTAGAACAAGGCATAGTTTTCCCTGCTGGCTCTTTGGGCGGGGGACCCATCTCCAGCCGTATGGCCATTTTTGTGCCTGGCCAGGGGCCAAGTGGGAAAGGGTGGTGTCGAGGTTGAAGGCAGCAGGAAAGCCCGCAGCCCCCAGGTCTGTGGGGCTACGCAAGCGGTTCCCAAAGAGCTTTAGAACAAGGCATAGTTTTCCCTGCTGGCTCTTTGGGCATGGGACCCATCTCCAGCCATAGGCCATTTTTGTGCCTAGCGCGGCGCCAAGTGGGAAAGGGTGGTGTCGAGGCTGAAGGCAGCAGGAAAGCCCGCAGCCCCCAGGTCTGTGGGGCTATGGAAGCGGTTCCCAAAGAGCTTTAGAACAAGGCATAGTTTTCCCTGCTGGCTCTTTGGGCGGGGGACCCATCTACAGACATATGGCCATTTTTGTGCCTGGCCCGGCGCCAAGTGGGAAAGGGTGCTGTCGAGGCTGAAGGCAGCAGCAAAGCCTGCAGCCCCCAGGTCTGTGGGGCCAAGCAAGCGGTTCCCAAAGAGCTTTAGAACAAGGCATAGTTTTCCCTGATGGCTCTTTGGGCATGGGACCCATCTCCAGCCATAGGCCATTTTTGTGCCTGCCATGACGCCAAGTGTTAAAGGGTGGCTTTGAGGCTGAAGGCAGCAGGAAAGCCTGCAGCCCCCATGTCTGGGGGGCTACGCAAGCGGTTCCCAAAGAGCTTTAGAACAAGGCATAGTTTTCCTTGCTGGCTCTTTGGGCATGGGACCCATCTCCAGCCATAGGCCATTTTTGTGCCTGATGCGGCGGTAAGTGGGAAAGGGAGGTTTTGAGGCTGAAGGCAGCAGGAAAGCCCGCAGCCCCCAGGTCTGTGGAGCTACGCAAGCGGTTCCCAAAGAGCTTTAGAACAAGGCATAGTTTTCCCTGCTGGCTCTTTTGGCAGGGGACCCATCTCCAGCCGTATGGCCATTTTTGTGCCTGGCGCGGCGCCAAGTGGGAAAGGGTGGCTTTGAGGCTGAAGGCAGCAGGAAAGCCCGCAGCCCCCAGGTCTGTGGGGCTACGCAAGCGGTTCCCAAAGAGCTTTAGAACAAGGCATAGTTTTCCCTGCTGGCTCTTTGGGCGGGGGACCCATCTCCAGCCGTATGGCCATTTTTGTGCCTGGCCAGGGGCCAAGTGGGAAAGGGTGGTGTCGAGGTTGAAGGCAGCAGGAAAGCCCGCAGCCCCCAGGTCTGTGGGGCTACGCAAGCGGTTCCCAAAGAGCTTTAGAACAAGGCATAGTTTTCCCTGCTGGCTCTTTGGGCATGGGACCCATCTCCAGCCATAGGCCATTTTTGTGCCTAGCGCGGCGCCAAGTGGGAAAGGGTGGTGTCGAGGCTGAAGGCAGCAGGAAAGCCCGCAGCCCCCAGGTCTGTGGGGCTATGGAAGCGGTTCCCAAAGAGCTTTAGAACAAGGCATAGTTTTCCCTGCTGGCTCTTTGGGCGGGGGACCCATCTACAGACATATGGCCATTTTTGTGCCTGGCCCGGCGCCAAGTGGGAAAGGGTGCTGTCGAGGCTGAAGGCAGCAGGAAAGCCTGCAGCCCCCAGGTCTGTGGGGCTACGCAAGCGGTTCCCAAAGAGCTTTAGAACAAGGCATAGTTTTCCCAGCTGGCTCTTTGGGCGGGGGACACATCTCCAGTCGTATGGCTATTTTTATGCCTGGCGCGGTGCGTAGTGGGAAAGGGTGGTGTCGAGGCTGAAGGCAGCAGGAAAGCCCGCAGCCCCCAGGTCTGTGGGGCTACGCAAGCGGTTCCCAAAGAGCTTTAGAACAAGGCATAGTTTTCCCTGCTGGCTCTTTGGGCGGGGGACCCATCTCCAGCCGTATGGCCATTTTTGTGCCTGGCGCGGTGCGTAGTGGGAAAGGGTGGCTTTGAGGCTGAAGGCAGCAGGAAAGCCTGCAGCCCCCAGGTCTGTGCGGATACGCAAGTGGTTCCCAAAGAGCTTTAGAACAAGGCATAGTTTTCCCTGCTGGCTCTTTGGGCGGGGGACCCATCTCCAGCCGTATGGCCATTTTTGTGCCTGGCGCGGCGCCAAGTGGGAAAGGGTGGTGTCGAGGCTGAAGGCAGCAGGAAAGCCTGCAGCCCCCAGGTCTGTGGGGCTACGCAAGCGGTTCCCAAAGAGCTTTAGAACAAGGCATAGTTTTCCCTGCTGGCTCTTTGGGCATGGGACCCATCTCCAGCCATAGGCCATTTTTGTGCCTAGCGCGGCGCCAAGTGGGAAAGGGTGGTGTCGAGTCTGAATGCAGCAGGAAAGCCCGCAGCCCCCAGGTCTGTGCGGCTACGCAAGCGGTTCCCAAAGAGCTTTAGAACAAGGCATAGTTTTCCCTGCTGGCTCTTTTGGCAGGGGACCCATCTCCAGCCATAGGCCATTTTTGTGCCTGGCGTGGCGCCAAGTGGGAAAGGGTGGTGTCGAGGCTGAAGGCAGCAGCAAAGCCTGCAGCCCCCAGGTCTGTGGGGCCAAGCAAGCGGTTCCCAAAGAGCTTTAGAACAAGGCATAGTTTTCCCTGATGGCTCTTTGGGCATGGGACCCATCTCCAGCCATAGGCCATTTTTGTGCCTGCCACGACGCCAAGTGTTAAAGGGTGGCTTTGAGGCTGAAGGCAGCAGGAAAGCCTGCAGCCCCCATGTCTGGGGGGCTACGCAAGCGGTTCCCAAAGAGCTTTAGAAGAAGGCATAGTTTTCCTTGCTGGCTCTTTGGGCATGGGACCCATCTCCAGCCATAGGCCATTTTTGTGCCTGATGCGGCGCCAAGTGGGAAAGGGTGGTGTTGAGGCTGAAGGCAGCAGGAAAGCCCGCAGCCCCCAGGTCTGTGGGGCTACGCAAGCGGTTCCCAAAGAGCTTTAGAACAAGGCATAATTTTCCCTGCTGGCTCTTTTGGCAGGGGACCCATCTCCAGCCATAGGCCATTTTTATGCCTGGCGCGGTGCGTAGTGGGAAAGGGTGGTGTCGAGGCTGAAGGCAGCAGGAAAGCCCGCAGCCCCCAGGTCTGTGCGGCTACGCAAGCGGTTCCCAAAGAGCTTTAGAACAAGGCATAGTTTTCCCTGCTGGCTCTTTGGGCGGGGGACCCATCTCCAGCCATAGGCCATTTTTGGGCCTGGCGCGGCGCCAAGCGGGAAAGGGTGTTGTCGAGGCTGAAGGCAGCAGAAAAGCCTGCAGCCCCCAGGTCTGTGTGGCCAAGCAAGCGGTTCCCAAAGAGCTTTAGAACAAGGCATAGTTTTCCCTGCTGGCTCTTTGGGCATGGGACCCATCTCCAGCCATAGGCCATTTTTGTGCCTGCCACGACGCCAAGTGTTAAAGGGTGGCTTTGAGGCTGAAGGCAGCAGGAAAGCCTGCAGCCCCCAGGTCTGGGGGGCTACGCAAGCGGTTCCCAAAGAGCTTTAGAACAAGGCATAGTTTTCCTTGCTGGCTCTTTGGGCATGGGACCCATCTCCAGCCATAGGCCATTTTTGTGCCTGATGCGGCGCCAAGTGGGAAAGGGTGGTTTTGAGGCTGAAGGCAGCAGGAAAGCCCGCAGCCCCCAGGTCTGTGGAGCTACGCAAGCGGTTCCCAAAGAGCTTTAGAACAAGGCATAGTTTTCCCTGCTGGCTCTTTTGGCAGGGGACCCATCTCCAGCCGTATGGCCATTTTTGTGCCTGGCGCGGCGCCAAGTGGGAAAGGGTGGCTTTGAGGCTGAAGGCAGCAGGAAAGCCCGCAGCCCCCAGGTCTGTGGGGCTACGCAAGCGGTTCCCAAAGAGCTTTAGAACAAGGCATAGTTTTCCCTGCTGGCTCTTTGGGCGGGGGACCCATCTCCAGCCGTATGGCCATTTTTGTGCCTGGCGCGGCGCCAAGTGGGAAAGGGTGCTGTCGAGGCTGAAGGCAGCAGCAAAGCCTGCAGCCCCCAGGTCTGTGCGGCTACGCAAGCGGTTCCCAAAGAGCTTTAGAACAAGGCATAGTTTTCCCTGCTGGCTCTTTGGGCGGGGGACCCATCTCCAGCCGTATGGCCATTTTTGTGCCTGGCGCGGCGCCAAGTGGGAAAGGGTGGTGTCGAGGCTGAAGGCAGCAGGAAAGCCTGCAGCCCCCAGGTCTGTGGGGCTATGGAAGCGGTTCCCAAAGAGCTTTAGAACAAGGCATAATTTTCCCTGCTGGCTCTTTGGGCGGGGGACCCATCTCCAGACATATGGCCATTTTTGTGCGTGGCGCGGTGCCAAGTGGGAAAGGGTGGTGTCGAGGCTGAAGGCAGCAGGAAAGCCTGCAGCCCCCAGGTCTGTGGGGCCAAGCAAGCGGTTCCCAAAGAGCTTTAGAACAAGGCATAGTTTTCCCTGCTGGCTCTTTGGGCGAGGGACCCATCTCCAGCTGTATGGCCATTTTTGTGCCTGGCGCGGCGCCAAGTGGGAAAGGGTGGCTTTGAGGCTGAAGGCAGCAGGAAAGGCCGCAGCCCCCAGGTCTGTGAGGCTACGCAAGCGGTTCCCAAAGAGCTTTAGAACAAGGCATAATTTTCCCTGCTGGCTCTTTGGGCGGGGGACCCATCTCCAGACATATGGCCATTTTTGTGCCTGGCGCGGCGCCAAGTGGGAAAGGGTGGTGTCGAGTCTGAAGGCAGCAGGAGAGCATGCAGCCCCCAGGTCTGTGCGGATACGCAAGTGGTTCCCAAAGAGCTTTAGAACAAGGCATAGTTTTCCCTGCTGGCTCTTTGGGCGGGGGACCCATCTCCAGCCGTATGGCCATTTTTGTGCGTGGCGTGGCGCCAAGTGGGAAAGGGTGGTGTCGAGGCTGAAGGCAGCAGGAAAGCCTGCAGCCCCCAGGTCTGTGCGGCTACGCAAGCGGTTCCCAAAGAGCTTTAGAACAAGGCATAGTTTTCCCTGCTGGCTCTTTGGGCGGGGGACCCATCTCCAGCCGTATGGCCATTTTTGTGCCTGGCCAGGGGCCAAGTGGGAAAGGGTGGTGTCGAGGTTGAAGGCAGCAGGAAAGCCCGCAGCCCCCAGGTCTGTGGGGCTACGCAAGCGGTTCCCAAAGAGCTTTAGAACAAGGCATAGTTTTCCCTGCTGGCTCTTTGGGCATGGGACCCATGTCCAGCCATAGGCCATTTTTGTGCCTAGCGCGGCGCCAAGTGGGAAAGGGTGGTGTCGAGGCTGAAGGCAGCAGGAAAGCCTCCAGCCCCCAGGTCTGTGGGGCTACGCAAGCGGTTCCCAAAGAGCTTTAGAACAAGGCATAGTTTTCCCTGCTGGCTCTTTGGGCGGGGGACCCATCTCCAGCCGTATGGCCATTTTTGTGCCTGGCGCAGCGCCAAGTGGGAAAGGGTGGTGTCGAGGCTGAAGGCAGCAGGAAAGCCTGCAGCCCCCAGGTCTGTGCGGATACGCAAGTGGTTCCCAAAGAGCTTTAGAACAAGGCATAGTTTTCCCTGCTGGCTCTTTGGGCGGGGGACCCATCTCCAGCCGTATGGCCATTTTTGTGCCTGGCGCGGCGCCAAGTGGGAAAGGGTGGTGTCGAGGCTGAAGGCAGCAGGAAAGCCTGCAGCCCCCAGGTCTGTGGGGCTACGCAAGCGGTTCCCAAAGAGCTTTAGAACAAGGCATAGTTTTCCCTGCTGGCTCTTTGGGCATGGGACCCATCTCCAGCCATATGCCATTTTTGTGCCTAGCGCGGCGCCAAGTGGGAAAGGGTGGTGTCGAGTCTGAATGCAGCAGGAAAGCCCGCAGCCCCCAGGTCTGTGCGGCTACGCAAGCGGTTCCCAAAGAGCTTTAGAACAAGGCATAGTTTTCCCTGATGGCTCTTTGGGCATGGGACCCATCTCCAGCCATAGGCCATTTTTGTGCCTGCCACGACGCCAAGTGTTAAAGGGTGGCTTTGAGGCTGAAGGCAGCAGGAAAGCCCGCAGCCCCCAGGTCTGTGGAGCTACGCAAGCGGTTCCCAAAGAGCTTTAGAACAAGGCATAGTTTTCCCTGCTGGCTCTTTTGGCAGGGGACCCATCTCCAGCCGTATGGCCATTTTTGTGCCTGGCGCGGCGCCAAGTGGGAAAGGGTGGCTTTGAGGCTGAAGGCAGCAGGAAAGCGCGCAGCCCCCAGGTCTGTGGGGCTACGCAAGCGGTTCCCAAAGAGCTTTAGAACAAGGCATAGTTTTCCCTGCTGGCTCTTTGGGCGGGGGACCCATCTCCAGCCGTATGGCCATTTTTGTGCCTGGCGCGGCGCCAAGTGGGAAAGGGTGCTGTCGAGGCTGAAGGCAGCAGCAAAGCCTGCAGCCCCCAGGTCTGTGCGGCTACGCAAGCGGTTCCCAAAGAGCTTTAGAACAAGGCATAGTTTTCCCTGATGGCTCTTTGGGCATGGGACCCATCTCCAGCCATAGGCCATTTTTGTGCCTGCCACGACGCCAAGTGTTAAAGGGTGGCTTTGATGCTGAAGGCAGCAGGAAAGCCTGCAGCCCCCATGTCTGGGGGGCTACGCAAGCGGTTCCCAAAGAGCTTTAGAACAAGGCATAATTTTCCTTGCTGGCTCTTTGGGCATGGGACCCATCTCCAGCCATAGGCCATTTTTGTGCCTGATGCGGCGCCAAGTGGGAAAGGGTGGTTTTGAGGCTGAAGGCAGCAGGAAAGCCCGCAGCCCCCAGGTCTGTGGAGCTACGCAAGCGGTTCCCAAAGAGCTTTAGAACAAGGCATAGTTTTCCCTGCTGGCTCTTTTGGCAGGGGACCCATCTCCAGCCGTATGGCCATTTTTGTGCCTGGCGCGGCGCCAAGTGGGAAAGGGTGGTGTCGAGGCTGAAGGCAGCAGCAAAGCCTGCAGCCCCCAGGTCTGTGTGGCCAAGCAAGCGGTTCCCAAAGAGCTTTAGAACAAGGCATAGTTTTCCCTGATGGCTCTTTGGGCATGGGACCCATCTCCAGCCATAGGCCATTTTTGTGCCTGCCACGACGCCAAGTGTTAAAGGGTGGCTTTGAGGCTGAAGGCAGCAGGAAAGCCTGCAGCCCCCATGTCTGGGGGGCTACGCAAGCGGTTCCCAAAGAGCTTTAGAACAAGGCATAGTTTTCCTTGCTGGCTCTTTGGGCATGGGACCCATCTCCAGCCATAGGCCATTTTTGTGCCTGGCGCGGCGCCAAGTGGGAAAGGGTGGTGTCGAGGCTGAAGGCAGCAGGAAAGCCCGCAGCCCCCAGGTCTGTGCGGCTACGGAAGCGGTTCCCAAAGAGCTTTAGAACAAGGCATAGTTTTCCCTGCTGGCTCTTTGGGCGGGGGACCCATCTCCAGCCATAGGCCATTTTTGGGCCTGGCCCGGCGCCAAGCGGGAAAGGGTGTTGTCGAGGCTGAAGGCAGCAGAAAAGCCTGCAGCCCCCAGGTCTGTGTGGCCAAGCAAGCGGTTCCCAAAGAGCTTTAGAACAAGGCATAGTTTTCCCTGATGGCTCTTTGGGCATGGGACCCATCTCCAGCCATAGGCCATTTTTGTGCCTGCCACGACGCCAAGTGTTAAAGGGTGGCCTTGAGGCTGAAGGCAGCAGGAAAGCCTGCAGCCCCCAGGTCTGGGGGGCTACGCAAGCGGTTCCCAAAGAGCTTTAGAACAAGGCATAGTTTTCCTTGCTGGCTCTTTGGGCATGGGACCCATCTCCAGCCATAGGCCATTTTTGTGCCTGATGCGGCGCCAAGTGGGAAAGGGTGGTTTTGAGGCTCAAGGCAGCAGGAAAGCCCGCAGCCCCCAGGTCTGTGGAGCTACGCAAGCGGTTCCCAAAGAGCTTTAGAACAAGGCATAGTTTTCCCTGCTGGCTCTTTTGGCAGGGGACCCATCTCCAGCCGTATGGCCATTTTTGTGCCTGGCGCGGCGCCAAGTGGGAAAGGGTGGCTTTGAGGCTGAAGGCAGCAGGAAAGCCCGCAGCCCCCAGGTCTGTGGGGCTACGCAAGCGGTTCCCAAAGAGCTTTAGAACAAGGCATAGTTTTCCCTGCTGGCTCTTTGGGCGGGGGACCCATCTCCAGCCGTATGGCCATTTTTGTGCCTGGCGCGGCGCCAAGTGGGAAAGGGTGCTGTCGAGGCTGAAGGCAGCAGCAAAGCCTGCAGCCCCCAGGTCTGTGCGGCTACGCAAGCGGTTCCCAAAGAGCTTTAGAACAAGGCATAGTTTTCCCTGCTGGCTCTTTGGGCGGGGGACCCATCTCCAGCCGTATGGCCATTTTTGTGCCTGGCGCGGCGCCAAGTGGGAAAGGGTGGTGTCGAGGCTGAAGGCAGCAGGAAAGCCTGCAGCCCCCAGGTCTGTGGGGCTATGGAAGCAGTTCCCAAAGAGCTTTAGAACAAGGCATAATTTTCCCTGCTGGCTCTTTGGGCGGGGGACCCATCTCCAGACATATGGCCATTTTTGTGCCTGGCGCGCTGCCAAGTGGGAAAGGGTGGTGTCGAGGCTGAAGGCAGCAGGAAAGCCTGCAGCCCCCAGGTCTGTGGGGCCAAGCAAGCGGTTCCCAAAGAGCTTTAGAACAAGGCATAGTTTTCCCTGCTGGCTCTTTGGGCGAGGGACCCATCTCCAGCTGTATGGCCATTTTTGTGCCTGGCGCGGCGCCAAGTGGGAAAGGGTGGCTTTGAGGCTGAAGGCAGCAGGAAAGGCCGCAGCCCCCAGGTCTGTGAGGCTACGCAAGCGGTTCCCAAAGAGCTTTAGAACAAGGCATAATTTTCCCTGCTGGCTCTTTGGGCGGGGGACCCATCTACAGACATATGGCCATTTTTGTGCCTGGCGCGGCGCCAAGTGGGAAAGGGTGGCTTTGAGGCTGAAGGCAGCAGGAAAGCCCGCAGCCCCCAGGTCTGTGGGGCTACGCAAGCGGTTCCCAAAGAGCTTTAGAACAAGGCATAGTTTTCCCTGCTGGCTCTTTGGGCGGGGGACCCATCTCCAGCCGTATGGCCATTTTTGTGCCTGGCCAGGGGCCAAGTGGGAAAGGGTGGTGTCGAGGTTGAAGGCAGCAGGAAAGCCCGCAGCCCCCAGGTCTGTGCGGCTACGCAAGCGGTTCCCAAAGAGCTTTAGAACAAGGCATAGTTTTCCCTGCTGGCTCTTTGGGCGGGGGACCCATCTCCAGCCGTATGGCCATTTTTGTGCCTGGCGCAGCGCCAAGTGGGAAAGGGTGGTGTCGAGGCTGAAGGCAGCAGGAAAGCCTGCAGCCCCCAGGTCTGTGCGGCTACGCAAGTGGTTCCCAAAGAGCTTTAGAACAAGGCATAGTTTTCCCTGCTGGCTCTTTGGGCGGGGGACCCATCTCCAGCCGTATGGCCATTTTTGTGCCTGGCGCGGCGCCAAGTGGGAAAGGGTGGTGTCGAGGCTGAAGGCAGCAGGAAAGCCTGCAGCCCCCAGGTCTGTGGGGCTACGCAAGCGGTTCCCAAAGAGCTTTAGAACAAGGCATAGTTTTCCCTGCTGGCTCTTTGGGCGGGGGACCCATCTCCAGCCATAGGCCATTTTTGTGCCTAGCGCGGCGCCAAGTGGGAAAGGGTGGTGTCGAGTCTGAATGCAGCAGGAAAGCCCGCAGCCCCCAGGTCTGTGCGGCTACGCAAGCGGTTCCCAAAGAGCTTTAGAACAAGGCATAGTTTTCCCTGCTGGCTCTTTTGGCAGGGGACCCATCTCCAGCCGTATGGCCATTTTTGTGCCTGGCGCGGCGCCAAGTGGGAAAGGGTGGCTTTGAGGCTGAAGGCAGCAGGAAAGCGCGCAGCCCCCAGGTCTGTGGGGCTACGCAAGCGGTTCCCAAAGAGCTTTAGAACAAGGCATAGTTTTCCCTGCTGGCTCTTTGGGCGGGGGACCCATCTCCAGCCGTATGGCCATTTTTGTGCCTGGCGCGGCGCCAAGTGGGAAAGGGTGCTGTCGAGGCTGAAGGCAGCAGCAAAGCCTGCAGCCCCCAGGTCTGTGCGGCTACGCAAGCGGTTCCCAAAGAGCTTTAGAACAAGGCATAGTTTTCCCTGATGGCTCTTTGGGCATGGGACCCATCTCCAGCCATAGGCCATTTTTGTGCCTGCCACGACGCCAAGTGTTAAAGGGTGGCTTTGATGCTGAAGGCAGCAGGAAAGCCTGCAGCCCCCAGGTCTGGGGGGCTACGCAAGCGGTTCCCAAAGAGCTTTAGAACAAGGCATAGTTTTCCTTGCTGGCTCTTTGGGCATGGGACCCATCTCCAGCCATAGGCCATTTTTGTGCCTGATGCGGCGCCAAGTGGGAAAGGGTGGTTTTGAGGCTGAAGGCAGCAGGAAAGCCCGCAGCCCCCAGGTCTGTGGAGCTACGCAAGCGGTTCCCAAAGAGCTTTAGAACAAGGCATAGTTTTCCCTGCTGGCTCTTTTGGCAGGGGACCCATCTCCAGCCGTATGGCCATTTTTGTGCCTGGCGCGGCGCCAAGTGGGAAAGGGTGGCTTTGAGGCTGAAGGCAGCAGGAAAGCCCGCAGCCCCCAGGTCTGTGGGGCTACGCAAGCGGTTCCCAAAGAGCTTTAGAACAAGGCATAGTTTTCCCTGCTGGCTCTTTGGGCGGGGGACCCATCTCCAGCCGTATGGCCATTTTTGTGCCTGGCGCGGCGCCAAGTGGGAAAGGGTGCTGTCGAGGCTGAAGGCAGCAGCAAAGCCTGCAGCCCCCAGGTCTGTGCGGCTACGCAAGCGGTTCCCAAAGAGCTTTAGAACAAGGCATAGTTTTCCCTGCTGGCTCTTTGGGCGGGGGACCCATCTCCAGCCGTATGGCCATTTTTGTGCCTGGCGCGGCGCCAAGTGGGAAAGGGTGGTGTCGAGGCTGAAGGCAGCAGGAAAGCCTGCAGCCCCCAGGTCTGTGGGGCTATGGAAGCGGTTCCCAAAGAGCTTTAGAACAAGGCATAATTTTCCCTGCTGGCTCTTTGGGCGGGGGACCCATCTCCAGACATATGGCCATTTTTGTGCGTGGCGCGGTGCCAAGTGGGAAAGGGTGGTGTCGAGGCTGAAGGCAGCAGGAAAGCCTGCAGCCCCCAGGTCTGTGGGGCCAAGCAAGCGGTTCCCAAAGAGCTTTAGAACAAGGCATAGTTTTCCCTGCTGGCTCTTTGGGCGAGGGACCCATCTCCAGCTGTATGGCCATTTTTGTGCCTGGCGCGGCGCCAAGTGGGAAAGGGTGGCTTTGAGGCTGAAGGCAGCAGGAAAGGCCGCAGCCCCCAGGTCTGTGAGGCTACGCAAGCGGTTCCCAAAGAGCTTTAGAACAAGGCATAATTTTCCCTGCTGGCTCTTTGGGCGGGGGACCCATCTCCAGACATATGGCCATTTTTGTGCCTGGCGCGGCGCCAAGTGGGAAAGGGTGGTGTCGAGTCTGAAGGCAGCAGGAGAGCATGCAGCCCCCAGGTCTGTGCGGATACGCAAGTGGTTCCCAAAGAGCTTTAGAACAAGGCATAGTTTTCCCTGCTGGCTCTTTGGGCGGGGGACCCATCTCCAGCCGTATGGCCATTTTTGTGCGTGGCGTGGCGCCAAGTGGGAAAGGGTGGTGTCGAGGCTGAAGGCAGCAGGAAAGCCTGCAGCCCCCAGGTCTGTGCGGCTACGCAAGCGGTTCCCAAAGAGCTTTAGAACAAGGCATAGTTTTCCCTGCTGGCTCTTTGGGCGGGGGACCCATCTCCAGCCGTATGGCCATTTTTGTGCCTGGCCAGGGGCCAAGTGGGAAAGGGTGGTGTCGAGGTTGAAGGCAGCAGGAAAGCCCGCAGCCCCCAGGTCTGTGGGGCTACGCAAGCGGTTCCCAAAGAGCTTTAGAACAAGGCATAGTTTTCCCTGCTGGCTCTTTGGGCATGGGACCCATGTCCAGCCATAGGCCATTTTTGTGCCTAGCGCGGCGCCAAGTGGGAAAGGGTGGTGTCGAGGCTGAAGGCAGCAGGAAAGCCTCCAGCCCCCAGGTCTGTGGGGCTACGCAAGCGGTTCCCAAAGAGCTTTAGAACAAGGCATAGTTTTCCCTGCTGGCTCTTTGGGCGGGGGACCCATCTCCAGACATATGGCCATTTTTGTGCCTGGCCCGGCGCCAAGTGGGAAAGGGTGCTGTCGAGGCTGAAGGCAGCAGCAAAGCCCGCAGCCCCCAGGTCTGTGGGGCTACGCAAGCGGTTCCCAAAGAGCTTTAGAACAAGGCATAGTTTTCCCAGCTGGCTCTTTGGGCAGGGGACCCATCTCCAGTCGTATGGCTATTTTTATGCCTGGCGCGGTGCGTAGTGGGAAAGGGTGGTGTCGAGGCTGAAGGCAGCAGGAAAGCCCGCAGCCCCCAGGTCTGTGCGGCTACGCAAGCGGTTCCCAAAGAGCTTTAGAACAAGGCATAGTTTTCCCTGCTGGCTCTTTGGGCGGGGGACCCATCTCCAGCCGTATGGCCATTTTTGTGCCTGGCGCAGCGCCAAGTGGGAAAGGGTGGTGTCGAGGCTGAAGGCAGCAGGAAAGCCTGCAGCCCCCAGGTCTGTGCGGATACGCAAGTGGTTCCCAAAGAGCTTTAGAACAAGGCATAGTTTTCCCTGCTGGCTCTTTGGGCGGGGGACCCATCTCCAGCCGTATGGCCATTTTTGTGCCTGGCGCGGCGCCAAGTGGGAAAGGGTGGTGTCGAGGCTGAAGGCAGCAGGAAAGCCTGCAGCCCCCAGGTCTGTGGGGCTACGCAAGCGGTTCCCAAAGAGCTTTAGAACAAGGCATAGTTTTCCCTGCTGGCTCTTTGGGCATGGGACCCATCTCCAGCCATATGCCATTTTTGTGCCTAGCGCGGCGCCAAGTGGGAAAGGGTGGTGTCGAGTCTGAATGCAGCAGGAAAGCCCGCAGCCCCCAGGTCTGTGCGGCTACGCAAGCGGTTCCCAAAGAGCTTTAGAACAAGGCATAGTTTTCCCTGATGGCTCTTTGGGCATGGGACCCATCTCCAGCCATAGGCCATTTTTGTGCCTGCCACGACGCCAAGTGTTAAAGGGTGGCTTTGAGGCTGAAGGCAGCAGGAAAGCCCGCAGCCCCCAGGTCTGTGGAGCTACGCAAGCGGTTCCCAAAGAGCTTTAGAACAAGGCATAGTTTTCCCTGCTGGCTCTTTTGGCAGGGGACCCATCTCCAGCCGTATGGCCATTTTTGTGCCTGGCGCGGCGCCAAGTGGGAAAGGGTGGCTTTGAGGCTGAAGGCAGCAGGAAAGCGCGCAGCCCCCAGGTCTGTGGGGCTACGCAAGCGGTTCCCAAAGAGCTTTAGAACAAGGCATAGTTTTCCCTGCTGGCTCTTTGGGCGGGGGACCCATCTCCAGCCGTATGGCCATTTTTGTGCCTGGCGCGGCGCCAAGTGGGAAAGGGTGCTGTCGAGGCTGAAGGCAGCAGCAAAGCCTGCAGCCCCCAGGTCTGTGCGGCTACGCAAGCGGTTCCCAAAGAGCTTTAGAACAAGGCATAGTTTTCCCTGATGGCTCTTTGGGCATGGGACCCATCTCCAGCCATAGGCCATTTTTGTGCCTGCCACGACGCCAAGTGTTAAAGGGTGGCTTTGATGCTGAAGGCAGCAGGAAAGCCTGCAGCCCCCATGTCTGGGGGGCTACGCAAGCGGTTCCCAAAGAGCTTTAGAACAAGGCATAATTTTCCTTGCTGGCTCTTTGGGCATGGGACCCATCTCCAGCCATAGGCCATTTTTGTGCCTGATGCGGCGCCAAGTGGGAAAGGGTGGTTTTGAGGCTGAAGGCAGCAGGAAAGCCCGCAGCCCCCAGGTCTGTGGAGCTACGCAAGCGGTTCCCAAAGAGCTTTAGAACAAGGCATAGTTTTCCCTGCTGGCTCTTTTGGCAGGGGACCCATCTCCAGCCGTATGGCCATTTTTGTGCCTGGCGCGGCGCCAAGTGGGAAAGGGTGGTGTCGAGGCTGAAGGCAGCAGCAAAGCCTGCAGCCCCCAGGTCTGTGTGGCCAAGCAAGCGGTTCCCAAAGAGCTTTAGAACAAGGCATAGTTTTCCCTGATGGCTCTTTGGGCATGGGACCCATCTCCAGCCATAGGCCATTTTTGTGCCTGCCACGACGCCAAGTGTTAAAGGGTGGCTTTGAGGCTGAAGGCAGCAGGAAAGCCTGCAGCCCCCATGTCTGGGGGGCTACGCAAGCGGTTCCCAAAGAGCTTTAGAACAAGGCATAGTTTTCCTTGCTGGCTCTTTGGGCATGGGACCCATCTCCAGCCATAGGCCATTTTTGTGCCTGGCGCGGCGCCAAGTGGGAAAGGGTGGTGTCGAGGCTGAAGGCAGCAGGAAAGCCCGCAGCCCCCAGGTCTGTGCGGCTACGGAAGCGGTTCCCAAAGAGCTTTAGAACAAGGCATAGTTTTCCCTGCTGGCTCTTTGGGCGGGGGACCCATCTCCAGCCATAGGCCATTTTTGGGCCTGGCCCGGCGCCAAGCGGGAAAGGGTGTTGTCGAGGCTGAAGGCAGCAGAAAAGCCTGCAGCCCCCAGGTCTGTGTGGCCAAGCAAGCGGTTCCCAAAGAGCTTTAGAACAAGGCATAGTTTTCCCTGATGGCTCTTTGGGCATGGGACCCATCTCCAGCCATAGGCCATTTTTGTGCCTGCCACGACGCCAAGTGTTAAAGGGTGGCCTTGAGGCTGAAGGCAGCAGGAAAGCCTGCAGCCCCCAGGTCTGGGGGGCTACGCAAGCGGTTCCCAAAGAGCTTTAGAACAAGGCATAGTTTTCCTTGCTGGCTCTTTGGGCATGGGACCCATCTCCAGCCATAGGCCATTTTTGTGCCTGATGCGGCGCCAAGTGGGAAAGGGTGGTTTTGAGGCTCAAGGCAGCAGGAAAGCCCGCAGCCCCCAGGTCTGTGGAGCTACGCAAGCGGTTCCCAAAGAGCTTTAGAACAAGGCATAGTTTTCCCTGCTGGCTCTTTTGGCAGGGGACCCATCTCCAGCCGTATGGCCATTTTTGTGCCTGGCGCGGCGCCAAGTGGGAAAGGGTGGCTTTGAGGCTGAAGGCAGCAGGAAAGCCCGCAGCCCCCAGGTCTGTGGGGCTACGCAAGCGGTTCCCAAAGAGCTTTAGAACAAGGCATAGTTTTCCCTGCTGGCTCTTTGGGCGGGGGACCCATCTCCAGCCGTATGGCCATTTTTGTGCCTGGCGCGGCGCCAAGTGGGAAAGGGTGCTGTCGAGGCTGAAGGCAGCAGCAAAGCCTGCAGCCCCCAGGTCTGTGCGGCTACGCAAGCGGTTCCCAAAGAGCTTTAGAACAAGGCATAGTTTTCCCTGCTGGCTCTTTGGGCGGGGGACCCATCTCCAGCCGTATGGCCATTTTTGTGCCTGGCGCGGCGCCAAGTGGGAAAGGGTGGTGTCGAGGCTGAAGGCAGCAGGAAAGCCTGCAGCCCCCAGGTCTGTGGGGCTATGGAAGCAGTTCCCAAAGAGCTTTAGAACAAGGCATAATTTTCCCTGCTGGCTCTTTGGGCGGGGGACCCATCTCCAGACATATGGCCATTTTTGTGCCTGGCGCGCTGCCAAGTGGGAAAGGGTGGTGTCGAGGCTGAAGGCAGCAGGAAAGCCTGCAGCCCCCAGGTCTGTGGGGCCAAGCAAGCGGTTCCCAAAGAGCTTTAGAACAAGGCATAGTTTTCCCTGCTGGCTCTTTGGGCGAGGGACCCATCTCCAGCTGTATGGCCATTTTTGTGCCTGGCGCGGCGCCAAGTGGGAAAGGGTGGCTTTGAGGCTGAAGGCAGCAGGAAAGGCCGCAGCCCCCAGGTCTGTGAGGCTACGCAAGCGGTTCCCAAAGAGCTTTAGAACAAGGCATAATTTTCCCTGCTGGCTCTTTGGGCGGGGGACCCATCTACAGACATATGGCCATTTTTGTGCCTGGCGCGGCGCCAAGTGGGAAAGGGTGGCTTTGAGGCTGAAGGCAGCAGGAAAGCCCGCAGCCCCCAGGTCTGTGGGGCTACGCAAGCGGTTCCCAAAGAGCTTTAGAACAAGGCATAGTTTTCCCTGCTGGCTCTTTGGGCGGGGGACCCATCTCCAGCCGTATGGCCATTTTTGTGCCTGGCCAGGGGCCAAGTGGGAAAGGGTGGTGTCGAGGTTGAAGGCAGCAGGAAAGCCCGCAGCCCCCAGGTCTGTGCGGCTACGCAAGCGGTTCCCAAAGAGCTTTAGAACAAGGCATAGTTTTCCCTGCTGGCTCTTTGGGCGGGGGACCCATCTCCAGCCGTATGGCCATTTTTGTGCCTGGCGCAGCGCCAAGTGGGAAAGGGTGGTGTCGAGGCTGAAGGCAGCAGGAAAGCCTGCAGCCCCCAGGTCTGTGCGGCTACGCAAGTGGTTCCCAAAGAGCTTTAGAACAAGGCATAGTTTTCCCTGCTGGCTCTTTGGGCGGGGGACCCATCTCCAGCCGTATGGCCATTTTTGTGCCTGGCGCGGCGCCAAGTGGGAAAGGGTGGTGTCGAGGCTGAAGGCAGCAGGAAAGCCTGCAGCCCCCAGGTCTGTGGGGCTACGCAAGCGGTTCCCAAAGAGCTTTAGAACAAGGCATAGTTTTCCCTGCTGGCTCTTTGGGCGGGGGACCCATCTCCAGCCATAGGCCATTTTTGTGCCTAGCGCGGCGCCAAGTGGGAAAGGGTGGTGTCGAGTCTGAATGCAGCAGGAAAGCCCGCAGCCCCCAGGTCTGTGCGGCTACGCAAGCGGTTCCCAAAGAGCTTTAGAACAAGGCATAGTTTTCCCTGCTGGCTCTTTTGGCAGGGGACCCATCTCCAGCCGTATGGCCATTTTTGTGCCTGGCGCGGCGCCAAGTGGGAAAGGGTGGCTTTGAGGCTGAAGGCAGCAGGAAAGCGCGCAGCCCCCAGGTCTGTGGGGCTACGCAAGCGGTTCCCAAAGAGCTTTAGAACAAGGCATAGTTTTCCCTGCTGGCTCTTTGGGCGGGGGACCCATCTCCAGCCGTATGGCCATTTTTGTGCCTGGCGCGGCGCCAAGTGGGAAAGGGTGCTGTCGAGGCTGAAGGCAGCAGCAAAGCCTGCAGCCCCCAGGTCTGTGCGGCTACGCAAGCGGTTCCCAAAGAGCTTTAGAACAAGGCATAGTTTTCCCTGATGGCTCTTTGGGCATGGGACCCATCTCCAGCCATAGGCCATTTTTGTGCCTGCCACGACGCCAAGTGTTAAAGGGTGGCTTTGATGCTGAAGGCAGCAGGAAAGCCTGCAGCCCCCATGTCTGGGGGGCTACGCAAGCGGTTCCCAAAGAGCTTTAGAACAAGGCATAATTTTCCTTGCTGGCTCTTTGGGCATGGGACCCATCTCCAGCCATAGGCCATTTTTGTGCCTGATGCGGCGCCAAGTGGGAAAGGGTGGTTTTGAGGCTGAAGGCAGCAGGAAAGCCCGCAGCCCCCAGGTCTGTGGAGCTACGCAAGCGGTTCCCAAAGAGCTTTAGAACAAGGCATAGTTTTCCCTGCTGGCTCTTTTGGCAGGGGACCCATCTCCAGCCGTATGGCCATTTTTGTGCCTGGCGCGGCGCCAAGTGGGAAAGGGTGCTGTCGAGGCTGAAGGCAGCAGCAAAGCCTGCAGCCCCCAGGTCTGTGGGGCCAAGCAAGCGGTTCCCAAAGAGCTTTAGAACAAGGCATAGTTTTCCCTGATGGCTCTTTGGGCATGGGACCCATCTCCAGCCATAGGCCATTTTTGTGCCTGCCACGACGCCAAGTGTTAAAGGGTGGCTTTGAGGCTGAAGGCAGCAGGAAAGCCTGCAGCCCCCATGTCTGGGGGGCTACGCAAGCGGTTCCCAAAGAGCTTTAGAACAAGGCATAGTTTTCCCTGCTGGCTCTTTGGGCGGGGGACCCATCTCCAGCCATAGGCCATTTTTGGGCCTGGCCCGGCGCCAAGCGGGAAAGGGTGTTGTCGAGGCTGAAGGCAGCAGAAAAGCCTGCAGCCCCCAGGTCTGTGTGGCCAAGCAAGCGGTTCCCAAAGAGCTTTAGAACAAGGCATAGTTTTCCCTGATGGCTCTTTGGGCATGGGACCCATCTCCAGCCATAGGCCATTTTTGTGCCTGCCACGACGCCAAGTGTTAAAGGGTGGCCTTGAGGCTGAAGGCAGCAGGAAAGCCTGCAGCCCCCAGGTCTGGGGGGCTACGCAAGCGGTTCCCAAAGAGCTTTAGAACAAGGCATAGTTTTCCTTGCTGGCTCTTTGGGCATGGGACCCATCTCCAGCCATAGGCCATTTTTGTGCCTGATGCGGCGCCAAGTGGGAAAGGGTGGTTTTGAGGCTCAAGGCAGCAGGAAAGCCCGCAGCCCCCAGGTCTGTGGAGCTACGCAAGCGGTTCCCAAAGAGCTTTAGAACAAGGCATAGTTTTCCCTGCTGGCTCTTTTGGCAGGGGACCCATCTCCAGCCGTATGGCCATTTTTGTGCCTGGCGCGGCGCCAAGTGGGAAAGGGTGGCTTTGAGGCTGAAGGCAGCAGGAAAGCCCGCAGCCCCCAGGTCTGTGGGGCTACGCAAGCGGTTCCCAAAGAGCTTTAGAACAAGGCATAGTTTTCCCTGCTGGCTCTTTGGGCGGGGGACCCATCTCCAGCCGTATGGCCATTTTTGTGCCTGGCGCGGCGCCAAGTGGGAAAGGGTGCTGTCGAGGCTGAAGGCAGCAGCAAAGCCTGCAGCCCCCAGGTCTGTGCGGCTACGCAAGCGGTTCCCAAAGAGCTTTAGAACAAGGCATAGTTTTCCCTGCTGGCTCTTTGGGCGGGGGACCCATCTCCAGCCGTATGGCCATTTTTGTGCCTGGCGCGGCGCCAAGTGGGAAAGGGTGGTGTCGAGGCTGAAGGCAGCAGGAAAGCCTGCAGCCCCCAGGTCTGTGGGGCTATGGAAGCAGTTCCCAAAGAGCTTTAGAACAAGGCATAATTTTCCCTGCTGGCTCTTTGGGCGGGGGACCCATCTCCAGACATATGGCCATTTTTGTGCCTGGCGCGCTGCCAAGTGGGAAAGGGTGGTGTCGAGGCTGAAGGCAGCAGGAAAGCCTGCAGCCCCCAGGTCTGTGGGGCCAAGCAAGCGGTTCCCAAAGAGCTTTAGAACAAGGCATAGTTTTCCCTGCTGGCTCTTTGGGCGAGGGACCCATCTCCAGCTGTATGGCCATTTTTGTGCCTGGCGCGGCGCCAAGTGGGAAAGGGTGGCTTTGAGGCTGAAGGCAGCAGGAAAGGCCGCAGCCCCCAGGTCTGTGAGGCTACGCAAGCGGTTCCCAAAGAGCTTTAGAACAAGGCATAATTTTCCCTGCTGGCTCTTTGGGCGGGGGACCCATCTACAGACATATGGCCATTTTTGTGCCTGGCGCGGCGCCAAGTGGGAAAGGGTGGCTTTGAGGCTGAAGGCAGCAGGAAAGCCCGCAGCCCCCAGGTCTGTGGGGCTACGCAAGCGGTTCCCAAAGAGCTTTAGAACAAGGCATAGTTTTCCCTGCTGGCTCTTTGGGCGGGGGACCCATCTCCAGCCGTATGGCCATTTTTGTGCCTGGCCAGGGGCCAAGTGGGAAAGGGTGGTGTCGAGGTTGAAGGCAGCAGGAAAGCCCGCAGCCCCCAGGTCTGTGCGGCTACGCAAGCGGTTCCCAAAGAGCTTTAGAACAAGGCATAGTTTTCCCTGCTGGCTCTTTGGGCGGGGGACCCATCTCCAGCCGTATGGCCATTTTTGTGCCTGGCGCAGCGCCAAGTGGGAAAGGGTGGTGTCGAGGCTGAAGGCAGCAGGAAAGCCTGCAGCCCCCAGGTCTGTGCGGCTACGCAAGTGGTTCCCAAAGAGCTTTAGAACAAGGCATAGTTTTCCCTGCTGGCTCTTTGGGCGGGGGACCCATCTCCAGCCGTATGGCCATTTTTGTGCCTGGCGCGGCGCCAAGTGGGAAAGGGTGGTGTCGAGGCTGAAGGCAGCAGGAAAGCCTGCAGCCCCCAGGTCTGTGGGGCTACGCAAGCGGTTCCCAAAGAGCTTTAGAACAAGGCATAGTTTTCCCTGCTGGCTCTTTGGGCGGGGGACCCATCTCCAGCCATAGGCCATTTTTGTGCCTAGCGCGGCGCCAAGTGGGAAAGGGTGGTGTCGAGTCTGAATGCAGCAGGAAAGCCCGCAGCCCCCAGGTCTGTGCGGCTACGCAAGCGGTTCCCAAAGAGCTTTAGAACAAGGCATAGTTTTCCCTGCTGGCTCTTTTGGCAGGGGACCCATCTCCAGCCGTATGGCCATTTTTGTGCCTGGCGCGGCGCCAAGTGGGAAAGGGTGGCTTTGAGGCTGAAGGCAGCAGGAAAGCGCGCAGCCCCCAGGTCTGTGGGGCTACGCAAGCGGTTCCCAAAGAGCTTTAGAACAAGGCATAGTTTTCCCTGCTGGCTCTTTGGGCGGGGGACCCATCTCCAGCCGTATGGCCATTTTTGTGCCTGGCGCGGCGCCAAGTGGGAAAGGGTGCTGTCGAGGCTGAAGGCAGCAGCAAAGCCTGCAGCCCCCAGGTCTGTGCGGCTACGCAAGCGGTTCCCAAAGAGCTTTAGAACAAGGCATAGTTTTCCCTGATGGCTCTTTGGGCATGGGACCCATCTCCAGCCATAGGCCATTTTTGTGCCTGCCACGACGCCAAGTGTTAAAGGGTGGCTTTGATGCTGAAGGCAGCAGGAAAGCCTGCAGCCCCCATGTCTGGGGGGCTACGCAAGCGGTTCCCAAAGAGCTTTAGAACAAGGCATAATTTTCCTTGCTGGCTCTTTGGGCATGGGACCCATCTCCAGCCATAGGCCATTTTTGTGCCTGATGCGGCGCCAAGTGGGAAAGGGTGGTTTTGAGGCTGAAGGCAGCAGGAAAGCCCGCAGCCCCCAGGTCTGTGGAGCTACGCAAGCGGTTCCCAAAGAGCTTTAGAACAAGGCATAGTTTTCCCTGCTGGCTCTTTTGGCAGGGGACCCATCTCCAGCCGTATGGCCATTTTTGTGCCTGGCGCGGCGCCAAGTGGGAAAGGGTGCTGTCGAGGCTGAAGGCAGCAGCAAAGCCTGCAGCCCCCAGGTCTGTGGGGCCAAGCAAGCGGTTCCCAAAGAGCTTTAGAACAAGGCATAGTTTTCCCTGATGGCTCTTTGGGCATGGGACCCATCTCCAGCCATAGGCCATTTTTGTGCCTGCCACGACGCCAAGTGTTAAAGGGTGGCTTTGAGGCTGAAGGCAGCAGGAAAGCCTGCAGCCCCCATGTCTGGGGGGCTACGCAAGCGGTTCCCAAAGAGCTTTAGAACAAGGCATAGTTTTCCTTGCTGGCTCTTTGGGCATGGGACCCATCTCCAGCCATAGGCCATTTTTGTGCCTGGCGCGGCGCCAAGTGGGAAAGGGTGGTGTCGAGGCTGAAGGCAGCAGGAAAGCCCGCAGCCCCCAGGTCTGTGGAGCTACGCAAGCGGTTCCCAAAGAGCTTTAGAACAAGGCATAGTTTTCCCTGCTGGCTCTTTTGGCAGGGGACCCATCTCCAGCCGTATGGCCATTTTTGTGCCTGGCGCGGCGCCAAGTGGGAAAGGGTGCTGTCGAGGCTGAAGGCAGCAGCAAAGCCTGCAGCCCCCAGGTCTGTGGGGCCAAGCAAGCGGTTCCCAAAGAGCTTTAGAACAAGGCATAGTTTTCCCTGATGGCTCTTTGGGCATGGGACCCATCTCCAGCCATAGGCCATTTTTGTGCCTGCCACGACGCCAAGTGTTAAAGGTTGGCTTTGAGGCTGAAGGCAGCAGGAAAGCCTGCAGCCCCCATGTCTGGGGGGCTACGCAAGCGGTTCCCAAAGAGCTTTAGAACAAGGCATAGTTTTCCTTGCTGGCTCTTTGGGCATGGGACCCATCTCCAGCCATAGGCCATTTTTGTGCCTGGCGCGGCGCCAAGTGGGAAAGGGTGGTGTCGAGGCTGAAGGCAGCAGGAAAGCCCGCAGCCCCCAGGTCTGTGCGGCTACGGAAGCGGTTCCCAAAGAGCTTTAGAACAAGGCATAGTTTTCCCTGCTGGCTCTTTGGGCGGGGGACCCATCTCCAGCCATAGGCCATTTTTGGGCCTGGCCCGGCGCCAAGCGGGAAAGGGTGTTGTCGAGGCTGAAGGCAGCAGAAAAGCCTGCAGCCCCCAGGTCTGTGTGGCCAAGCAAGCGGTTCCCAAAGAGCTTTAGAACAAGGCATAGTTTTCCCTGATGGCTCTTTGGGCATGGGACCCATCTCCAGCCATAGGCCATTTTTGTGCCTGCCACGACGCCAAGTGTTAAAGGGTGGCCTTGAGGCTGAAGGCAGCAGGAAAGCCTGCAGCCCCCAGGTCTGGGGGGCTACGCAAGCGGTTCCCAAAGAGCTTTAGAACAAGGCATAGTTTTCCTTGCTGGCTCTTTGGGCATGGGACCCATCTCCAGCCATAGGCCATTTTTGTGCCTGATGCGGCGCCAAGTGGGAAAGGGTGGTTTTGAGGCTCAAGGCAGCAGGAAAGCCCGCAGCCCCCAGGTCTGTGGAGCTACGCAAGCGGTTCCCAAAGAGCTTTAGAACAAGGCATAGTTTTCCCTGCTGGCTCTTTTGGCAGGGGACCCATCTCCAGCCGTATGGCCATTTTTGTGCCTGGCGCGGCGCCAAGTGGGAAAGGGTGGCTTTGAGGCTGAAGGCAGCAGGAAAGCCCGCAGCCCCCAGGTCTGTGGGGCTACGCAAGCGGTTCCCAAAGAGCTTTAGAACAAGGCATAGTTTTCCCTGCTGGCTCTTTGGGCGGGGGACCCATCTCCAGCCGTATGGCCATTTTTGTGCCTGGCGCGGCGCCAAGTGGGAAAGGGTGCTGTCGAGGCTGAAGGCAGCAGCAAAGCCTGCAGCCCCCAGGTCTGTGCGGCTACGCAAGCGGTTCCCAAAGAGCTTTAGAACAAGGCATAGTTTTCCCTGCTGGCTCTTTGGGCGGGGGACCCATCTCCAGCCGTATGGCCATTTTTGTGCCTGGCGCGGCGCCAAGTGGGAAAGGGTGGTGTCGAGGCTGAAGGCAGCAGGAAAGCCTGCAGCCCCCAGGTCTGTGGGGCTATGGAAGCAGTTCCCAAAGAGCTTTAGAACAAGGCATAATTTTCCCTGCTGGCTCTTTGGGCGGGGGACCCATCTCCAGACATATGGCCATTTTTGTGCCTGGCGCGCTGCCAAGTGGGAAAGGGTGGTGTCGAGGCTGAAGGCAGCAGGAAAGCCTGCAGCCCCCAGGTCTGTGGGGCCAAGCAAGCGGTTCCCAAAGAGCTTTAGAACAAGGCATAGTTTTCCCTGCTGGCTCTTTGGGCGAGGGACCCATCTCCAGCTGTATGGCCATTTTTGTGCCTGGCGCGGCGCCAAGTGGGAAAGGGTGGCTTTGAGGCTGAAGGCAGCAGGAAAGGCCGCAGCCCCCAGGTCTGTGAGGCTACGCAAGCGGTTCCCAAAGAGCTTTAGAACAAGGCATAATTTTCCCTGCTGGCTCTTTGGGCGGGGGACCCATCTACAGACATATGGCCATTTTTGTGCCTGGCGCGGCGCCAAGTGGGAAAGGGTGGCTTTGAGGCTGAAGGCAGCAGGAAAGCCCGCAGCCCCCAGGTCTGTGGGGCTACGCAAGCGGTTCCCAAAGAGCTTTAGAACAAGGCATAGTTTTCCCTGCTGGCTCTTTGGGCGGGGGACCCATCTCCAGCCGTATGGCCATTTTTGTGCCTGGCCAGGGGCCAAGTGGGAAAGGGTGGTGTCGAGGTTGAAGGCAGCAGGAAAGCCCGCAGCCCCCAGGTCTGTGGGGCTACGCAAGCGGTTCCCAAAGAGCTTTAGAACAAGGCATAGTTTTCCCTGCTGGCTCTTTGGGCGGGGGACCCATCTCCAGCCATAGGCCATTTTTGTGCCTAGCGCGGCGCCAAGTGGGAAAGGGTGGTGTCGAGGCTGAAGGCAGCAGGAAAGCCCGCAGCCCCCAGGTCTGTGGGGCTACGCAAGCGGTTCCCAAAGAGCTTTAGAACAAGGCATAGTTTTCCCTGCTGGCTCTTTGGGCGGGGGACCCATCTCCAGCCGTATGGCCATTTTTGTGCCTGGCGCAGCGCCAAGTGGGAAAGGGTGGTGTCGAGGCTGAAGGCAGCAGGAAAGCCCGCAGCCCCCAGGTCTGTGGGGCTATGGAAGCGGTTCCCAAAGAGCTTTAGAACAAGGCATAGTTTTCCCTGCTGGCTCTTTGGGCGGGGGACCCATCTACAGACATATGGCCATTTTTGTGCCTGGCCCGGCGCCAAGTGGGAAAGGGTGCTGTCGAGGCTGAAGGCAGCAGCAAAGCCTGCAGCCCCCAGGTCTGTGGGGCTACGCAAGCGGTTCCCAAAGAGCTTTAGAACAAGGCATAGTTTTCCCAGCTGGCTCTTTGGGCGGGGGACACATCTCCAGTCGTATGGCTATTTTTATGCCTGGCGCGGTGCGTAGTGGGAAAGGGTGGTGTCGAGGCTGAAGGCAGCAGGAAAGCCCGCAGCCCCCAGGTCTGTGCGGCTACGCAAGCGGTTCCCAAAGAGCTTTAGAACAAGGCATAGTTTTCCCTGCTGGCTCTTTGGGCGGGGGACCCATCTCCAGCCGTATGGCCATTTTTGTGCCTGGCGCAGCGCCAAGTGGGAAAGGGTGGTGTCGAGGCTGAAGGCAGCAGGAAAGCCTGCAGCCCCCAGGTCTGTGCGGCTACGCAAGTGGTTCCCAAAGAGCTTTAGAACAAGGCATAGTTTTCCCTGCTGGCTCTTTGGGCGGGGGACCCATCTCCAGCCGTATGGCCATTTTTGTGCCTGGCGCGGCGCCAAGTGGGAAAGGGTGGTGTCGAGGCTGAAGGCAGCAGGAAAGCCTGCAGCCCCCAGGTCTGTGGGGCTACGCAAGCGGTTCCCAAAGAGCTTTAGAACAAGGCATAGTTTTCCCTGCTGGCTCTTTGGGCATGGGACCCATCTCCAGCCATAGGCCATTTTTGTGCCTAGCGCGGCGCCAAGTGGGAAAGGGTGGTGTCGAGTCTGAATGCAGCAGGAAAGCCCGCAGCCCCCAGGTCTGTGCGGCTACGCAAGCGGTTCCCAAAGAGCTTTAGAACAAGGCATAGTTTTCCCTGCTGGCTCTTTTGGCAGGGGACCCATCTCCAGCCGTATGGCCATTTTTGTGCCTGGCGCGGCGCCAAGTGGGAAAGGGTGGCTTTGAGGCTGAAGGCAGCAGGAAAGCGCGCAGCCCCCAGGTCTGTGGGGCTACGCAAGCGGTTCCCAAAGAGCTTTAGAACAAGGCATAGTTTTCCCTGCTGGCTCTTTGGGCGGGGGACCCATCTCCAGCCGTATGGCCATTTTTGTGCCTGGCGCGGCGCCAAGTGGGAAAGGGTGCTGTCGAGGCTGAAGGCAGCAGCAAAGCCTGCAGCCCCCAGGTCTGTGCGGCTACGCAAGCGGTTCCCAAAGAGCTTTAGAACAAGGCATAGTTTTCCCTGATGGCTCTTTGGGCATGGGACCCATCTCCAGCCATAGGCCATTTTTGTGCCTGCCACGACGCCAAGTGTTAAAGGGTGGCTTTGATGCTGAAGGCAGCAGGAAAGCCTGCAGCCCCCATGTCTGGGGGGCTACGCAAGCGGTTCCCAAAGAGCTTTAGAACAAGGCATAATTTTCCTTGCTGGCTCTTTGGGCATGGGACCCATCTCCAGCCATAGGCCATTTTTGTGCCTGATGCGGCGCCAAGTGGGAAAGGGTGGTTTTGAGGCTGAAGGCAGCAGGAAAGCCCGCAGCCCCCAGGTCTGTGGAGCTACGCAAGCGGTTCCCAAAGAGCTTTAGAACAAGGCATAGTTTTCCCTGCTGGCTCTTTTGGCAGGGGACCCATCTCCAGCCGTATGGCCATTTTTGTGCCTGGCGCGGCGCCAAGTGGGAAAGGGTGGTGTCGAGGCTGAAGGCAGCAGCAAAGCCTGCAGCCCCCAGGTCTGTGGGGCCAAGCAAGCGGTTCCCAAAGAGCTTTAGAACAAGGCATAGTTTTCCCTGATGGCTCTTTGGGCATGGGACCCATCTCCAGCCATAGGCCATTTTTGTGCCTGCCACGACGCCAAGTGTTAAAGGGTGGCTTTGAGGCTGAAGGCAGCAGGAAAGCCTGCAGCCCCCATGTCTGGGGGGCTACGCAAGCGGTTCCCAAAGAGCTTTAGAACAAGGCATAGTTTTCCTTGCTGGCTCTTTGGGCATGGGACCCATCTCCAGCCATAGGCCATTTTTGTGCCTGGCGCGGCGCCAAGTGGGAAAGGGTGGTGTCGAGGCTGAAGGCAGCAGGAAAGCCCGCAGCCCCCAGGTCTGTGCGGCTACGGAAGCGGTTCCCAAAGAGCTTTAGAACAAGGCATAGTTTTCCCTGCTGGCTCTTTGGGCGGGGGACCCATCTCCAGCCATAGGCCATTTTTGGGCCTGGCCCGGCGCCAAGCGGGAAAGGGTGTTGTCGAGGCTGAAGGCAGCAGAAAAGCCTGCAGCCCCCAGGTCTGTGTGGCCAAGCAAGCGGTTCCCAAAGAGCTTTAGAACAAGGCATAGTTTTCCCTGATGGCTCTTTGGGCATGGGACCCATCTCCAGCCATAGGCCATTTTTGTGCCTGCCACGACGCCAAGTGTTAAAGGGTGGCCTTGAGGCTGAAGGCAGCAGGAAAGCCTGCAGCCCCCAGGTCTGGGGGGCTACGCAAGCGGTTCCCAAAGAGCTTTAGAACAAGGCATAGTTTTCCTTGCTGGCTCTTTGGGCATGGGACCCATCTCCAGCCATAGGCCATTTTTGTGCCTGATGCGGCGCCAAGTGGGAAAGGGTGGTTTTGAGGCTCAAGGCAGCAGGAAAGCCCGCAGCCCCCAGGTCTGTGGAGCTACGCAAGCGGTTCCCAAAGAGCTTTAGAACAAGGCATAGTTTTCCCTGCTGGCTCTTTTGGCATGGGACCCATCTCCAGCCGTATGGCCATTTTTGTGCCTGGCGCGGCGCCAAGTGGGAAAGGGTGGCTTTGAGGCTGAAGGCAGCAGGAAAGCCCGCAGCCCCCAGGTCTGTGGGGCTACGCAAGCGGTTCCCAAAGAGCTTTAGAACAAGGCATAATTTTCCCTGCTGGCTCTTTGGGCGGGGGACCCATCTCCAGCCGTATGGCCATTTTTGTGCCTGGCGCGGCGCCAAGTGGGAAAGGGTGCTGTCGAGGCTGAAGGCAGCAGCAAAGCCTGCAGCCCCCAGGTCTGTGCGGCTACGCAAGCGGTTCCCAAAGAGCTTTAGAACAAGGCATAGTTTTCCCTGCTGGCTCTTTGGGCGGGGGACCCATCTCCAGACATATGGCCATTTTTGTGCCTGGCGCGGCGCCAAGTGGGAAAGGGTGGTGTCGAGGCTGAAGGCAGCAGGAAAGCCTGCAGCCCCCAGGTCTGTGGGGCTATGGAAGCAGTTCCCAAAGAGCTTTAGAACAAGGCATAGTTTTCCCTGCTGGCTCTTTGGGCGGGGGACCCATCTCCAGACATATGGCCATTTTTGTGCCTGGCGCGCTGCCAAGTGGGAAAGGGTGGTGTCGAGGCTGAAGGCAGCAGGAAAGCCTGCAGCCCCCAGGTCTGTGGGGCCAAGCAAGCGGTTCCCAAAGAGCTTTAGAACAAGGCATAGTTTTCCCTGCTGGCTCTTTGGGCGAGGGACCCATCTCCAGCTGTATGGCCATTTTTGTGCCTGGCGCGGCGCCAAGTGGGAAAGGGTGGCTTTGAGGCTGAAGGCAGCAGGAAAGGCCGCAGCCCCCAGGTCTGTGAGGCTACGCAAGCGGTTCCCAAAGAGCTTTAGAACAAGGCATAATTTTCCCTGCTGGCTCTTTGGGCGGGGGACCCATCTCCAGCCGTATGGCCATTTTTGTGCGTGGCGTGGCGCCAAGTGGGAAAGGGTGGTGTCGAGGCTGAAGGCAGCAGGAAAGCCTGCAGCCCCCAGGTCTGTGCGGCTACGCAAGCGGTTCCCAAAGAGCTTTAGAACAAGGCATAGTTTTCCCTGCTGGCTCTTTGGGCGGGGGACCCATCTCCAGCCGTATGGCCATTTTTGTGCCTTGCCAGGGGCCAAGTGGGAAAGGGTGGTGTCGAGGTTGAAGGCAGCAGGAAAGCCCGCAGCCCCCAGGTCTGGGGGGCTACGCAAGCGGTTCCCAAAGAGCTTTAGAACAAGGCATAGTTTTCCCTGATGGCTCTTTGGGCATGGGACCCATCTCCAGCCATAGGCCATTTTTGTGCCTGCCACGACGCCAAGTGTTAAAGGGTGGCTTTGAGGCTGAAGGCAGCAGGAAAGCCCGCAGCCCCCAGGTCTGTGGAGCTACGCAAGCGGTTCCCAAAGAGCTTTAGAACAAGGCATAGTTTTCCCTGCTGGCTCTTTTGGCAGGGGACCCATCTCCAGCCGTATGGCCATTTTTGTGCCTGGCGCGGCGCCAAGTGGGAAAGGGTGGCTTTGAGGCTGAAGGCAGCAGGAAAGCCCGCAGCCCCCAGGTCTGTGGGGCTACGCAAGCGGTTCCCAAAGAGCTTTAGAACAAGGCATAGTTTTCCCTGCTGGCTCTTTGGGCGGGGGACCCATCTCCAGCCGTATGGCCATTTTTGTGCCTGGCCAGGGGCCAAGTGGGAAAGGGTGGTGTCGAGGTTGAAGGCAGCAGGAAAGCCCGCAGCCCCCAGGTCTGTGGGGCTACGCAAGCGGTTCCCAAAGAGCTTTAGAACAAGGCATAGTTTTCCCTGCTGGCTCTTTGGGCATGGGACCCATCTCCAGCCATAGGCCATTTTTGTGCCTAGCGCGGCGCCAAGTGGGAAAGGGTGGTGTCGAGGCTGAAGGCAGCAGGAAAGCCCGCAGCCCCCAGGTCTGTGGGGCTATGGAAGCGGTTCCCAAAGAGCTTTAGAACAAGGCATAGTTTTCCCTGCTGGCTCTTTGGGCGGGGGACCCATCTACAGACATATGGCCATTTTTGTGCCTGGCCCGGCGCCAAGTGGGAAAGGGTGCTGTCGAGGCTGAAGGCAGCAGGAAAGCCTGCAGCCCCCAGGTCTGTGGGGCTACGCAAGCGGTTCCCAAAGAGCTTTAGAACAAGGCATAGTTTTCCCAGCTGGCTCTTTGGGCGGGGGACACATCTCCAGTCGTATGGCTATTTTTATGCCTGGCGCGGTGCGTAGTGGGAAAGGGTGGTGTCGAGGCTGAAGGCAGCAGGAAAGCCCGCAGCCCCCAGGTCTGTGCGGCTACGCAAGCGGTTCCCAAAGAGCTTTAGAACAAGGCATAGTTTTCCCTGCTGGCTCTTTGGGCGGGGGACCCATCTCCAGCCGTATGGCCATTTTTGTGCCTGGCGCAGCGCCAAGTGGGAAAGGGTGGTGTCGAGGCTGAAGGCAGCAGGAAAGCCTGCAGCCCCCAGGTCTGTGCGGATACGCAAGTGGTTCCCAAAGAGCTTTAGAACAAGGCATAGTTTTCCCTGCTGGCTCTTTGGGCGGGGGACCCATCTCCAGCCGTATGGCCATTTTTGTGCCTGGCGCGGCGCCAAGTGGGAAAGGGTGGTGTCGAGGCTGAAGGCAGCAGGAAAGCCTGCAGCCCCCAGGTCTGTGGGGCTACGCAAGCGGTTCCCAAAGAGCTTTAGAACAAGGCATAGTTTTCCCTGCTGGCTCTTTGGGCATGGGACCCATCTCCAGCCATAGGCCATTTTTGTGCCTAGCGCGGCGCCAAGTGGGAAAGGGTGGTGTCGAGTCTGAATGCAGCAGGAAAGCCCGCAGCCCCCAGGTCTGTGCGGCTACGCAAGCGGTTCCCAAAGAGCTTTAGAACAAGGCATAGTTTTCCCTGCTGGCTCTTTTGGCAGGGGACCCATCTCCAGCCGTATGGCCATTTTTGTGCCTGGCGCGGCGCCAAGTGGGAAAGGGTGCTGTTGAGGCTGAAGGCAGCAGGAAAGCGCGCAGCCCCCAGGTCTGTGGGGCTACGCAAGCGGTTCCCAAAGAGCTTTAGAACAAGGCATAGTTTTCCCTGCTGGCTCTTTGGGCGGGGGACCCATCTCCAGCCGTATGGCCATTTTTGTGCCTGGCGCGGTGCGTAGTGGGAAAGGGTGGTGTCGAGGCTGAAGGCAGCAGCAAAGCCTGCAGCCCCCAGGTCTGTGCGGCTACGCAAGCGGTTCCCAAAGAGCTTTAGAACAAGGCATAGTTTTCCCTGATGGCTCTTTGGGCATGGGACCCATCTCCAGCCATAGGCCATTTTTGTGCCTGCCACGACGCCAAGTGTTAAAGGGTGGCTTTGAGGCTGAAGGCAGCAGGAAAGCCTGCAGCCCCCATGTCTGGGGGGCTACGCAAGCGGTTCCCAAAGAGCTTTAGAACAAGGCATAGTTTTCCTTGCTGGCTCTTTGGGCATGGGACCCATCTCCAGCCATAGGCCATTTTTGTGCCTGATGCGGCGCCAAGTGGGAAAGGGTGGTTTTGAGGCTGAAGGCAGCAGGAAAGCCCGCAGCCCCCAGGTCTGTGGAGCTACGCAAGCGGTTCCCAAAGAGCTTTAGAACAAGGCATAGTTTTCCCTGCTGGCTCTTTTGGCAGGGGACCCATCTCCAGCCGTATGGCCATTTTTGTGCCTGGCGCGGCGCCAAGTGGGAAAGGGTGGCTTTGAGGCTGAAGGCAGCAGGAAAGCCCGCAGCCCCCAGGTCTGTGGGGCTACGCAAGCGGTTCCCAAAGAGCTTTAGAACAAGGCATAGTTTTCCCTGCTGGCTCTTTGGGCGGGGGACCCATCTCCAGCCGTATGGCCATTTTTGTGCCTGGCCAGGGGCCAAGTGGGAAAGGGTGGTGTCGAGGTTGAAGGCAGCAGGAAAGCCCGCAGCCCCCAGGTCTGTGGGGCTACGCAAGCGGTTCCCAAAGAGCTTTAGAACAAGGCATAGTTTTCCCTGCTGGCTCTTTGGGCATGGGACCCATCTCCAGCCATAGGCCATTTTTGTGCCTAGCGCGGCGCCAAGTGGGAAAGGGTGGTGTCGAGGCTGAAGGCAGCAGGAAAGCCCGCAGCCCCCAGGTCTGTGGGGCTATGGAAGCGGTTCCCAAAGAGCTTTAGAACAAGGCATAGTTTTCCCTGCTGGCTCCTTGGGCGGGGGACCCATCTACAGACATATGGCCATTTTTGTGCCTGGCCCGGCGCCAAGTGGGAAAGGGTGGTGTCGAGGCTGAAGGCAGCAGCAAAGCCTGCCGCCCCCAGGTCTGTGGGGCCAAGCAAGCGGTTCCCAAAGAGCTTTAGAACAAGGCATAGTTTTCCCAGCTGGCTCTTTGGGCGGGGGACACATCTCCAGTCGTATGGCTATTTTTATGCCTGGCGCGGTGCGTAGTGGGAAAGGGTGGTGTCGAGGCTGAAGGCAGCAGGAAAGCCCGCAGCCCCCAGGTCTGTGGGGCTACGCAAGCGGTTCCCAAAGAGCTTTAGAACAAGGCATAGTTTTCCCTGCTGGCTCTTTGGGCGGGGGACCCATCTCCAGCCGTATGGCCATTTTTGTGCCTGGCGCAGCGCCAAGTGGGAAAGGGTGGTGTCGAGGCTGAAGGCAGCAGGAAAGCCTGCAGCCCCCAGGTCTGTGCGGATACGCAAGTGGTTCCCAAAGAGCTTTAGAACAAGGCATAGTTTTCCCTGCTGGCTCTTTGGGCGGGGGACCCATCTCCAGCCGTATGGCCATTTTTGTGCCTGGCGCGGCGCCAAGTGGGAAAGGGTGGTGTCGAGGCTGAAGGCAGCAGGAAAGCCTGCACCCCCCAGGTCTGGGGGGCTACGCAAGCGGTTCCCAAAGAGCTTTAGAACAAGGCATAGTTTTCCTTGCTGGCTCTTTGGGCATGGGACCCATCTCCAGCCATAGGCCATTTTTGTGCCTGATGCGGCGCCAAGTGGGAAAGGGTGGTTTTGAGGCTGAAGGCAGCAGGAAAGCCCGCAGCCCCCAGGTCTGTGGAGCTACGCAAGCGGTTCCCAAAGAGCTTTAGAACAAGGCATAGTTTTCCCTGCTGGCTCTTTTGGCAGGGGACCCATCTCCAGCCATAGGCCATTTTTATGCCTGGCGCGGTGCGTAGTGGGAAAGGGTGGTGTCGAGGCTGAAGGCAGCAGGAAAGCCCGCAGCCCCCAGGTCTGTGCGGCTACGCAAGCGGTTCCCAAAGAGCTTTAGAACAAGGCATAGTTTTCCCTCCTGGCTCTTTGGGCGGGGGACCCATCTCCAGCCATAGGCCATTTTTGGGCCTGGCCCGGCGCCAAGCGGGAAAGGGTGTTGTCGAGGCTGAAGGCAGCAGAAAAGCCTGCAGCCCCCAGGTCTGTGGGGCCAAGCAAGCGGTTCCCAAAGAACTTTAGAACAAGGCATAGTTTTCCCTGATGGCTCTTTGGGCATGGGACCCATCTCCAGCCATAGGCCATTTTTGTGCCTGCCACGACGCCAAGTGTTAAAGGGTGGCTTTGAGGCTGAAGGCAGCAGGAAAGCCTGCAGCCCCCAGGTCTGTGGGGCTACGCAAGAGGTTCCGAAAGAGCTTTAGAACAAGGCATAGTTTTCCCTGCTGGCTCTTTGGGCATGGGACCCATCTCCAGCCATAGGCCATTTTTGTGCCTGATGCGGCGCCAAGTGGGAAAGGGTGGTTTTGAGGCTGAAGGCAGCAGGAAAGCCCGCAGCCCCCAGGTCTGCGGAGCTACGCAAGCGGTTCCCAAAGAGCTTTAGAACAAGGCATAGTTTTCCCTGCTGGCTCTTTTGGCAGGGGACCCATCTCCAGCCGTATGGCCATTTTTGTGCCTGGCCCGGCGCCAAGTGGGAAAGGGTGGCTTTGAGGCTGAAGGCAGCAGGAAAGCCCGCAGCCCCCAGGTCTGTGGGGCTACGCAAGCGGTTCCCAAAGAGCTTTAGAACAAGGCATAATTTTCCCTGCTGGCTCTTTGGGCGGGGGACCCATCTCCAGCCGTATGGCCATTTTTGTGCCTGGCGCGGCGCCAAGTGGGAAAGGGTGCTGTCGAGGCTGAAGGCAGCAGCAAAGCCTGCAGCCCCCAGGTCTGTGCGGCTACGCAAGCGGTTCCCAAAGAGCTTTAGAACAAGGCATAGTTTTCCCTGCTGGCTCTTTGGGCGGGGGACCCATCTCCAGCCGTATGGCCATTTTTGTGCCTGGCGCGGCGCCAAGTGGGAAAGGGTGGCTTTGAGGCTGAAGGCAGCAGCAAAGCCTGCAGCCCCCAGGTCTGTGGGGCCAAGCAAGCGGTTCCCAAAGAGCTTTAGAACAAGGCATAGTTTTCCCTGCTGGCTCTTTTGGCAGGGGACCCATCTCCAGCCATAGGCCATTTTTATGCCTGGCGCGGTGCGTAGTGGGAAAGGGTGGTGTCGAGGCTGAAGGCAGCAGGAAAGCCCGCAGCCCCCAGGTCTGTGCGGCTACGCAAGCGGTTCCCAAAGAGCTTTAGAACAAGGCATAGTTTTCCCTGCTGGCTCTTTGGGCGGGGGACCCATCTCCAGCCATAGGCCATTTTTGGGCCTAGCCCGGCGCCAAGTGGGAAAGGGTGTTGTCGAGGCTGAAGGCAGCAGAAAAGCCTGCAGCCCCCAGGTCTGTGGGGCCAAGCAAGCGGTTCCCAAAGAGCTTTAGAACAAGGCATAGTTTTCCCTGATGGCTCTTTGGGCATGGGACCCATCTCCAGCTGTATGGCCATTTTTGTGCCTGCCACGACGCCAAGTGTTAAAGGGTGGCTTTGAGGCTGAAGGCAGCAGGAAAGGCCGCAGCCCCCAGGTCTGTGGGGCTACGCAAGCGGTTCCCAAAGAGCTTTAGAACAAGGCATAGTTTTCCCTGCTGGCTCTTTGGGCATGGGACCCATCTCCAGCCATAGGCCATTTTTGTGCCTGATGCGGCGCCAAGTGGGAAAGGGTGGTTTTGAGGCTGAAGGCAGCAGGAAAGCCCGCAGCCCCCAGGTCTGCGGAGCTACGCAAGCGGTTCCCAAAGAGCTTTAGAACAAGGCACAGTTTTCCCTGCTGGCTCTTTTGGCAGGGGACCCATCTCCAGCCGTATGGCCATTTTTGTGCCTGGCCCGGCGCCAAGTGGGAAAGGGTGGCTTTGAGGCTGAAGGCAGCAGGAAAGCCCGCAGCCCCCAGGTCTGTGGGGCTACGCAAGCGGTTCCCAAAGAGCTTTAGAACAAGGCATAATTTTCCCTGCTGGCTCTTTGGGCGGGGGACCCATCTCCAGCCGTATGGCCATTTTTGTGCCTGGCGCGGCGCCAAGTGGGAAAGGGTGCTGTCGAGGCTGAAGGCAGCAGCAAAGCCTGCAGCCCCCAGGTCTGTGCGGCTACGCAAGCGGTTCCCAAAGAGCTTTAGAACAAGGCATAGTTTTCCCTGCTGGCTCTTTGGGCGGGGGACCCATCTCCAGCCGTATGGCCATTTTTGTGCCTGGCGCGGCGCCAAGTGGGAAAGGGTGCTGTTGAGGCTGAAGGCAGCAGGAAAGCCTGCAGCCCCCAGGTCTGTGGGGCCAAGCAAGCGGTTCCCAAAGAGCTTTAGAACAAGGCATAGTCTTCCCTGATGGCTCTTTGGGCATGGGACCCATCTCCAGCCATAGGCCATTTTTGTGCCTGCCACGACGCCAAGTGTTAAAGGGTGGCTTTGAGGCTGAAGGCAGCAGGAAAGCCTGCAGCCCCCAGGTCTGTGGGGCTACGCAAGAGGTTCCCAAAGAGCTTTAGAACAAGGCATAGTTTTCCCTGCTGGCTCTTTGGGCATGGGACCCATCTCCAGCCATAGGCCATTTTTGTGCCTGATGCGGCGCCAAGTGGGAAAGGGTGGTTTTGAGGCTGAAGGCAGCAGGAAAGCCCGCAGCCCCCAGGTCTGCGGAGCTACGCAAGCGGTTCCCAAAGAGCTTTAGAACAAGGCATAGTTTTCCCTGCTGGCTCTTTTGGCAGGGGACCCATCTCCAGCCGTATGGCCATTTTTGTGCCTGGCCCGGCGCCAAGTGGGAAAGGGTGGCTTTGAGGCTGAAGGCAGCAGGAAAGCCCGCAGCCCCCAGGTCTGTGGGGCAACGCAAGCGGTTCCCAAAGAGCTTTAAAACAAGGCATAATTTTCCCTGCTGGCTCTTTGGGCGGGGGACCCATCTCCAGCCGTATGGCCATTTTTGTGCCTGGCGCGGTGCCAAGTGGGAAAGGGTGCTGTCGAGGCTGAAGGCAGCAGCAAAGCCTGCAGCCCCCAGGTCTGTGGGGCTACGCAAGCGGTTCCCAAAGAGCTTTAGAACAAGGCATAGTTTTCCCTGCTGGCTCTTTGGGCGGGGGACCCATCTCCAGCCGTATGGCCATTTTTGTGCCTGGCGCGGCGCCAAGTGGGAAAGGGTGGCTTTGAGGCTGAAGGCAGCAGCAAAGCCTGCAGCCCCCAGGTCTGTGGGGCTATGGAAGCGGTTCCCAAAGAGCTTTAGAACAAGGCATAATTTTCCCTGCTGGCTCTTTGGGCGGGGGACCCATCTCCAGACATACGGTCATTTTTGTGCCTGGCGCGGTGCCAAGTGGGAAAGGGTGGTGTCGAGGCTGAAGGCAGCAGGAAAGCCTGCAGCCCCCAGGTCTGGGGGGCTACGCAAGCGGTTCCCAAAGAGCTTTAGAACAAGGCATAGTTTTCCTTGCTGGCTCTTTGGGCATGGGACCCATCTCCAGCCATAGGCCATTTTTGTGCCTGATGCGGCGCCAAGTGGGAAAGGGTGGTGTCGAGGCTGAAGGCAGCAGGAAAGCCCGCAGCCCCCAGGTCTGTGGAGCTACGCAAGCGGTTCCCAAAGAGCTTTAGAACAAGGCATAGTTTTCCCTGCTGGCTCTTTTGGCAGGGGACCCATCTCCAGCCGTATGGCCATTTTTGTGCCTGGCGCGGCGCCAAGTGGGAAAGGGTGCTGTCGAGGCTGAAGGCAGCAGCAAAGCCTGCAGCCCCCAGGTCTGTGGGGCTACGCAAGCGGTTCCCAAAGAGCTTTAGAACAAGGCATAGTTTTCCCTGCTGGCTCTTTGGGCGGGGGACCCATCTCCAGCCGTATGGCCATTTTTGTGCCTGGCGCGGCGCCAAGTGGGAAAGGGTCGTGTCGACGCTGAAGGCAGCAGGAAAGCCTGCAGCCCCCAGGTCTGTGGGGCTATGGAAGCGGTTCCCAAAGAGCTTTAGAACAAGGCATAATTTTCCCTGCTGGCTCTTTGGGCGGGGGACCCATCTCCAGACATATGGCCATTTTTGTGCCTGGCGCGGCGCCAAGTGGGAAAGGGTGGTGTCGAGGCTAAAGGCAGCAGGAAAGCCTGCAGCCCCCAGGTCTGTGGGGCCAAGCAAGCGGTTCCCAAAGAGCTTTAGAACAAGGCATAGTTTTCCCTGCTGGCTCTTTGGGCGAGGGACCCATCTCCAGTCGTATGGCTATTTTTATACCTGGCGCGGTGCGTAGTGGGAAAGGGTGGTTTTGACGCTGAAGGCAGCAGGAAAGCCCGCAGCCCCCACGTCTGTGGGGCTACGCAAGCGGTTCCCAAAGAGCTTTAGAACAAGGCATAGTTTTCCCTGCTGGCTCTTTGGGCGGGGGACCCATCTCCAGTCGTATGGCTATTTTTATACCTGGCACGGTGCGTAGTGGGAAAGGGTGGTTTTGACGCTGAAGGCAGCAGGAAAGCCCGCAGCCCCCAGGTCTGTGGGGCTACGCAAGCGGTTCCCAAAGAGCTTTAGAACAAGGCATAGTTTTCCCTGCTGGCTCTTTTGGCAGGGGACCCATCTCCAGCCATAGGCCATTTTTATGCCTGGCGCGGTGCGTAGTGGGAAAGGGTGCTGTCGAGGCTGAAGGCAGCAGGAAAGCCCGCAGCCCCCAGGTCTGTGCGGCTACGCAAGCGGTTCCCAAAGAGCTTTAGAACAAGGCATAGTTTTCCCTGCTGGCTCTTTGGGCGGGGGACCCATCTCCAGCCATAGGCCATTTTTGGGCCTGGCCCGGCGCCAAGCGGGAAAGGGTGTTGTCGAGGCTGAAGGCAGCAGAAAAGCCTGCAGCCCCCAGGTCTGTGGGGCCAAGCAAGCGGTTCCCAAAGAGCTTTAGAACAAGGCATAGTTTTCCCTGATGGCTCTTTGGGCATGGGACCCATCTCCAGCCATAGGCCATTTTTGTGCCTGCCACGACGCCAAGTGTTAAAGGGTGGCTTTGAGGCTGAAGGCAGCAGGAAAGCCTGCAGCCCCCAGGTCTGTGGGGCTACGCAAGAGGTTCCCAAAGAGCTTTAGAACAAGGCATAGTTTTCCCTGCTGGCTCTTTGGGCATGGGACCCATCTCCAGCCATAGGCCATTTTTGTGCCTGATGCGGCGCCAAGTGGGAAAGGGTGGTTTTGAGGCTGAAGGCAGCAGGAAAGCCCGCAGCCCCCAGGTCTGCGGAGCTACGCAAGCGGTTCCCAAAGAGCTTTCGAACAAGGCATAGTTTTCCCTGCTGGCTCTTTTGGCAGGGGACCCATCTCCAGCCGTATGGCCATTTTTGTGCCTGGCCCGGCGCCAAGTGGGAAAGGGTGGCTTTGAGGCTGAAGGCAGCAGGAAAGCCCGCAGCCCCCAGGTCTGTGGGGCTACGCAAGCGGTTCCCAAAGAGCTTTAGAACAAGGCATAATTTTCCCTGCTGGCTCTTTGGGCGGGGGACCCATCTCCAGCCGTATGGCCATTTTTGTGCCTGGCGCGGCGCCAAGTGGGAAAGGGTGCTGTCGAGGCTGAAGGCAGCAGGAAAGCCTGCAGCCCCCAGGTCTGTGGGGCTACGCAAGCGGTTCCCAAAGAGCTTTAGAACAAGGCATAGTTTTCCCTGCTGGCTCTTTGGGCGGGGGACCCATCTCCAGCCGTATGGCCATTTTTGTGCCTGGCGCGGCGCCAAGTGGGAAAGGGTGGCTTTGAGGCTGAAGGCAGCAGCAAAGCCTGCAGCCCCCAGGTCTGTGGGGCTATGGAAGCGGTTCCCAAAGAGCTTTAGAACAAGGCATAATTTTCCCTGCTGGCTCTTTGGGCGGGGGACCCATCTCCAGACATACGGCCATTTTTGTGCCTGGCGCGGTGCCAAGTGGGAAAGGGTGGTGTCGAGGCTGAAGGCAGCAGGAAAGCCTGCAGCCCCCAGGTCTGTGGGGCCAAGCAAGCGGTTCCCAAAGAGCTTTAGAACAAGGCATAGTTTTCCCTGCTGGCTCTTTGGGCGAGGGACCCATCTCCAGCTGTATGGCCATTTTTGTGCCTGGCGCGGCGCCAAGTGGGAAAGGGTGGCTTTGAGGCTGAAGGCAGCAGGAAAGGCCGCAGCCCCCAGGTCTGTGGGGCTACGCAAGCGGTTCCCAAAGAGCTTTAGAACAAGGCATAATTTTCCCTGCTGGCTCTTTGGGCGGGGGACCCATCTCCAGACATATGGCCATTTTTGTGCCTGGCGCGGCGCCAAGTGGGAAAGGGTGGTGTCGAGTCTGAAGGCAGCAGGAGAGCATGCAGCCCCCAGGTCTGTGCGGATACGCAAGTGGTTCCCAAAGAGCTTTAGAACAAGGCATAGTTTTCCCTGCTGGCTCTTTGGGCGGGGGACCCATCTCCAGCCGTATGGCCATTTTTGTGCGTGGCGTGGCGCCAAGTGGGAAAGGGTGGTGTCGAGGCTGAAGGCAGCAGGAAAGCCTGCAGCCCCCAGGTCTGTGCGGCTACGCAAGCGGTTCCCAAAGAGCTTTAGAACAAGGCATAGTTTTCCCTGCTGGCTCTTTGGGCGGGGGACCCATCTCCAGCCGTATGGCCATTTTTGTGCCTGGCCAGGGGCCAAGTGGGAAAGGGTGGTGTCGAGGTTGAAGGCAGCAGGAAAGCCCGCAGCCCCCAGGTCTGTGGGGCTACGCAAGCGGTTCCCAAAGAGCTTTAGAACAAGGCATAGTTTTCCCTGCTGGCTCTTTGGGCATGGGACCCATCTCCAGCCATAGGCCATTTTTGTGCCTAGCGCGGCGCCAAGTGGGAAAGGGTGGTGTCGAGGCTGAAGGCAGCAGGAAAGCCCGCAGCCCCCAGGTCTGTGGGGCTATGGAAGCGGTTCCCAAAGAGCTTTAGAACAAGGCATAGTTTTCCCTGCTGGCTCTTTGGGCGGGGGACCCATCTACAGACATATGGCCATTTTTGTGCCTGGCCCGGCGCCAAGTGGGAAAGGGTGCTGTCGAGGCTGAAGGCAGCAGGAAAGCCCGCAGCCCCCAGGTCTGTGCGGCTACGCAAGCGGTTCCCAAAGAGCTTTAGAACAAGGCATAGTTTTCCCTGCTGGCTCTTTGGGCGGGGGACCCATCTCCAGCCGTATGGCCATTTTTGTGCCTGGCGCGGTGCGTAGTGGGAAAGGGTGGCTTTGGGGCTGAAGGCAGCAGCAAAGCCTGCAGCCCCCAGGTCTGTGCGGCCAAGCAAGCGGTTCCCAAAGAGCTTTAGAACAAGGCATAGTTTTCCCTGATGGCTCTTTGGGCATGGGACCCATCTCCAGCCGTAGGCCATTTTTGTGCCTGCCACGACGCCAAGTGTTAAAGGGTGGCTTTGAGGCTGAAGGCAGCAGCAAAGCCTGCAGCCCCCATGTCTGGGGGGCTACGCAAGCGGTTCCCAAAGAGCTTTAGAACAAGGCCTAGTTTTCCCTGATGGCTCTTTGGGCATGGGACCCATCTCCAGCCATAGGCCATTTTTGTGCCTGATGCGGCGCTAAGTGGGAAAGGGAGGTTTTGAGGCTGAAGGCAGCAGGAAAGCCCGCAGCCCCCAGGTCTGTGCGGCTACGGAAGCGGTTCCCAAAGAGCTTTAGAACAAGGCATAGTTTTCCCTGCTGGCTCTTTGGGCGGGGGACCCATCTCCAGCCATAGGCCATTTTTGGGCCTGGCCCGGCGCCAAGCGGGAAAGGGTGTTGTCGAGGCTGAAGGCAGCAGAAAAGCCTGCAGCCCCCAGGTCTGTGTGGCCAAGCAAGCGGTTCCCAAAGAGCTTTAGAACAAGGCATAGTTTTCCCTGATGGCTCTTTGGGCATGGGACCCATCTCCAGCCATAGGCCATTTTTGTGCCTGCCACGACGCCAAGTGTTAAAGGGTGGCCTTGAGGCTGAAGGCAGCAGGAAAGCCTGCAGCCCCCAGGTCTGGGGGGCTACGCAAGCGGTTCCCAAAGAGCTTTAGAACAAGGCATAGTTTTCCTTGCTGGCTCTTTGGGCATGGGACCCATCTCCAGCCATAGGCCATTTTTGTGCCTGATGCGGCGCCAAGTGGGAAAGGGTGGTTTTGAGGCTCAAGGCAGCAGGAAAGCCCGCAGCCCCCAGGTCTGTGGAGCTACGCAAGCGGTTCCCAAAGAGCTTTAGAACAAGGCATAGTTTTCCCTGCTGGCTCTTTTGGCATGGGACCCATCTCCAGCCGTATGGCCATTTTTGTGCCTGGCGCGGCGCCAAGTGGGAAAGGGTGGCTTTGAGGCTGAAGGCAGCAGGAAAGCCCGCAGCCCCCAGGTCTGTGGGGCTACGCAAGCGGTTCCCAAAGAGCTTTAGAACAAGGCATAATTTTCCCTGCTGGCTCTTTGGGCGGGGGACCCATCTCCAGCCGTATGGCCATTTTTGTGCCTGGCGCGGCGCCAAGTGGGAAAGGGTGCTGTCGAGGCTGAAGGCAGCAGCAAAGCCTGCAGCCCCCAGGTCTGTGCGGCTACGCAAGCGGTTCCCAAAGAGCTTTAGAACAAGGCATAGTTTTCCCTGCTGGCTCTTTGGGCGGGGGACCCATCTCCAGACATATGGCCATTTTTGTGCCTGGCGCGGCGCCAAGTGGGAAAGGGTGGTGTCGAGGCTGAAGGCAGCAGGAAAGCCTGCAGCCCCCAGGTCTGTGGGGCTATGGAAGCAGTTCCCAAAGAGCTTTAGAACAAGGCATAGTTTTCCCTGCTGGCTCTTTGGGCGGGGGACCCATCTCCAGACATATGGCCATTTTTGTGCCTGGCGCGCTGCCAAGTGGGAAAGGGTGGTGTCGAGGCTGAAGGCAGCAGGAAAGCCTGCAGCCCCCAGGTCTGTGGGGCCAAGCAAGCGGTTCCCAAAGAGCTTTAGAACAAGGCATAGTTTTCCCTGCTGGCTCTTTGGGCGAGGGACCCATCTCCAGCTGTATGGCCATTTTTGTGCCTGGCGCGGCGCCAAGTGGGAAAGGGTGGCTTTGAGGCTGAAGGCAGCAGGAAAGGCCGCAGCCCCCAGGTCTGTGAGGCTACGCAAGCGGTTCCCAAAGAGCTTTAGAACAAGGCATAATTTTCCCTGCTGGCTCTTTGGGCGGGGGACCCATCTCCAGCCGTATGGCCATTTTTGTGCGTGGCGTGGCGCCAAGTGGGAAAGGGTGGTGTCGAGGCTGAAGGCAGCAGGAAAGCCTGCAGCCCCCAGGTCTGTGCGGCTACGCAAGCGGTTCCCAAAGAGCTTTAGAACAAGGCATAGTTTTCCCTGCTGGCTCTTTGGGCGGGGGACCCATCTCCAGCCGTATGGCCATTTTTGTGCCTTGCCAGGGGCCAAGTGGGAAAGGGTGGTGTCGAGGTTGAAGGCAGCAGGAAAGCCCGCAGCCCCCAGGTCTGGGGGGCTACGCAAGCGGTTCCCAAAGAGCTTTAGAACAAGGCATAGTTTTCCCTGATGGCTCTTTGGGCATGGGACCCATCTCCAGCCATAGGCCATTTTTGTGCCTGCCACGACGCCAAGTGTTAAAGGGTGGCTTTGAGGCTGAAGGCAGCAGGAAAGCCCGCAGCCCCCAGGTCTGTGGAGCTACGCAAGCGGTTCCCAAAGAGCTTTAGAACAAGGCATAGTTTTCCCTGCTGGCTCTTTTGGCAGGGGACCCATCTCCAGCCGTATGGCCATTTTTGTGCCTGGCGCGGCGCCAAGTGGGAAAGGGTGGCTTTGAGGCTGAAGGCAGCAGGAAAGCCCGCAGCCCCCAGGTCTGTGGGGCTACGCAAGCGGTTCCCAAAGAGCTTTAGAACAAGGCATAGTTTTCCCTGCTGGCTCTTTGGGCGGGGGACCCATCTCCAGCCGTATGGCCATTTTTGTGCCTGGCCAGGGGCCAAGTGGGAAAGGGTGGTGTCGAGGTTGAAGGCAGCAGGAAAGCCCGCAGCCCCCAGGTCTGTGGGGCTACGCAAGCGGTTCCCAAAGAGCTTTAGAACAAGGCATAGTTTTCCCTGCTGGCTCTTTGGGCATGGGACCCATCTCCAGCCATAGGCCATTTTTGTGCCTAGCGCGGCGCCAAGTGGGAAAGGGTGGTGTCGAGGCTGAAGGCAGCAGGAAAGCCCGCAGCCCCCAGGTCTGTGGGGCTATGGAAGCGGTTCCCAAAGAGCTTTAGAACAAGGCATAGTTTTCCCTGCTGGCTCTTTGGGCGGGGGACCCATCTACAGACATATGGCCATTTTTGTGCCTGGCCCGGCGCCAAGTGGGAAAGGGTGCTGTCGAGGCTGAAGGCAGCAGGAAAGCCTGCAGCCCCCAGGTCTGTGGGGCTACGCAAGCGGTTCCCAAAGAGCTTTAGAACAAGGCATAGTTTTCCCAGCTGGCTCTTTGGGCGGGGGACACATCTCCAGTCGTATGGCTATTTTTATGCCTGGCGCGGTGCGTAGTGGGAAAGGGTGGTGTCGAGGCTGAAGGCAGCAGGAAAGCCCGCAGCCCCCAGGTCTGTGCGGCTACGCAAGCGGTTCCCAAAGAGCTTTAGAACAAGGCATAGTTTTCCCTGCTGGCTCTTTGGGCGGGGGACCCATCTCCAGCCGTATGGCCATTTTTGTGCCTGGCGCAGCGCCAAGTGGGAAAGGGTGGTGTCGAGGCTGAAGGCAGCAGGAAAGCCTGCAGCCCCCAGGTCTGTGCGGATACGCAAGTGGTTCCCAAAGAGCTTTAGAACAAGGCATAGTTTTCCCTGCTGGCTCTTTGGGCGGGGGACCCATCTCCAGCCGTATGGCCATTTTTGTGCCTGGCGCGGCGCCAAGTGGGAAAGGGTGGTGTCGAGGCTGAAGGCAGCAGGAAAGCCTGCAGCCCCCAGGTCTGTGGGGCTACGCAAGCGGTTCCCAAAGAGCTTTAGAACAAGGCATAGTTTTCCCTGCTGGCTCTTTGGGCATGGGACCCATCTCCAGCCATAGGCCATTTTTGTGCCTAGCGCGGCGCCAAGTGGGAAAGGGTGGTGTCGAGTCTGAATGCAGCAGGAAAGCCCGCAGCCCCCAGGTCTGTGCGGCTACGCAAGCGGTTCCCAAAGAGCTTTAGAACAAGGCATAGTTTTCCCTGCTGGCTCTTTTGGCAGGGGACCCATCTCCAGCCGTATGGCCATTTTTGTGCCTGGCGCGGCGCCAAGTGGGAAAGGGTGCTGTTGAGGCTGAAGGCAGCAGGAAAGCGCGCAGCCCCCAGGTCTGTGGGGCTACGCAAGCGGTTCCCAAAG
>NW_026529763.1:0-49910 GCF_028500815.1 Rissa tridactyla | reverse complement strand
GCTGCGGGCTTTCCGGCGGCCGTCAATCTCGGCGACACTGGCGCCCACGTGGCGCAGCCGCGCCAGCCTGCGAAGCATTTTCCGGTAGGGCCGCCGCCCTGGCGACAGCTCCCATGCCCGAAGAGCCAGGAGGGAAAGCCGTGCCTCGTTGGAAAGCTCTTTGGCAGCCGCTCGCATGGCCCCACAGCCCGTGGGGCTGCGGGCTTTCCGGCGGCCGTCAGCCTCGGCGCCACCGGCGCCCACGTGGCGCCGCCACGCCAGCCTGCGAAGCATTTTCCGGTAGGGCCGCGGCTCTGGCGACAGCTCCCACGCCCGAAGAGCCACGAGGGAAAGCCTTGCCTCGTTGGAAAGCTCTTTGCGAGCCGCTTGCGTGGCCCCACAGCCCGTGGGGCTGCGGGGTTTCCGGCGGCCGTCAGCCTCGGCGCCACCGGCGCCCACGTGGCGCCGCCGCGCCAGCCTGCGAAGCATTTTGCGGTAGGGCCGCAGCTCTGGCGACAGCTCCCACGCCCGAAGAGCCAGGAGGGAAAGCCGTGCCTCGTTGGAAAGCTCTTTGGCAGCCGCTCGCGTGGCCCCACAGCCCGTGGGGCTGCGGGCTTTCCGGCGGCCGTCAGCCTCGGCGACACCGGCGCCCACGTGGCGCCGCCGCGCCAGTCTGCGAAGCATTTTCCGGTAGGGCCGCAGCTCTGGCGACAGCTCCCACGCCCGAAGAGCCAGGAGGGAAAGCCGTGCCTCGTTGGAAACCTCTTTGGCAGCCGCTCGCGTGGCCCCACAGCCCGTGGGGCTGCGGGCTTTCCGGCGGCCGTCAGCCTCGGCGACACCGGAGCCCACGTGGCGCCGCCGCGCCAGCCTGCGAAGCATTTTCCGGTAGGGCCGCGGCTCTGGCGACAGCTCCCACGCCCGAAGAGCCAGGAGGGAAAGCCGTGCCTCCTTGGAAAGCTCTTTGGCAGCCGCTCGCGTGGCCCCACAGCCCGTGGGGCTACGGGCTTTCCGGCGGCCGTCAGCCTCGGCGACACCGGCGCCCACGTGGCGCCGCCGCGCCAGTCTGCGAAGCATTTTCCGGTAGGGCCGCGGCTCTGGCGACAGCTCCCACGCCCGAAGAGCCAGGAGGGAAAGCCGTGCCTCATTGGAAACCTCTTAGGCAGCCGCTCGCGTGGCCCCACAGCCCGTGGGGCTACGGGCTTTCCGGCGGCCCTCAGCCTCGGCGACACCGGAGCCCACGTGGCGCCGCCGCGCCAGCCTGCGAAGCATTTTCCGGTAGGGCCGCGGCTCTGGCGACAGCTCCCACGCCCGAAGAGCCAGGAGGGAAAGCCATGCCTCGTTGGAAAGCTCTTTGGCAGCCGCTCGCATGGCCCCACAGCCCGTGGGGCTGCGGGCTTTCCGGCGGCCGTCAGCCTCGGCGACACCGGCGCCCACATAGCGCCGCCACGCCAGCCTGCGAAGCATTTTCCGGTAGGGCCGCGGCTCTGGCGACAGCTCCCACGCCCGAAGAGCCAGGAGGGAAAGCCGTGCCTCATTGGAAAGCTCTTTGGCAGCCGCTCGCGTGGCCCCACAGCCCGTGGGGCTGCGGACTTTCCGGCGGCCGTCAGCCTCGGCGACACAAGTGCCCAAGTGGCGTTGCCGCGCCAGCCTACGAAGCATTTTCCGGTAGGGCCGCGGCTCTGGCGACAGCTCCCACGCCCGAAGAGCCAGGAGGGAAAGCCGTGCCTCGTTGGAAAGCTCTTTGGCAGCCGCTCGCGTGGCCCCACAGCCCGTGGGGCTGCGGGCTTTCCGGCGGCCGTCAGCCTCGGCGACACCGGCGCCCACGTGGCGCCGCCATGCCAGCCTGCGAAGCATTTTCCGGTAGGGCCGCGGCTCTGGCGACAGCTCCCACGCCCGAAGAGCCAGGAGGGAAAGCCAAGCCTCGTTGGAAAGCTCTTTCGCAGCCGCTCCCTTGGCCCCACAGCCCGTGGGGCTGCGGGCTTTCCGGCGGCCGTCAGCCTCGGCGACATCGGCGCCCACGTGGCGCCGCCGCACCAGCCTGCGAAGCATTTTCCGGTAGGGCCGCGGCTCTGGCGACAGCTCCCACGCCCGAAGAGCCAGGAGGGAAAGCCGTGACTCGTTGGAAACCTCTTTGGCAGCCGCTCGCGTGGCCCCACAGCCCGTGGGGCTACGGGCTTTCCGGCGGCCGTCAGCCTCGGCGACACCGGCGCCCACGTGGCGCCGCCGCGCCAGCCTGCGAAGCATTTTCCGGTAGGGCCGCGGCTCTGGCGACAGCTCCCACGCCCGAAGAGGCAGGAGGGAAAGCCGTGCCTCGTTGGAAAGCTCTTTCGCAGCCGCTCCCTTGGCCCCACAGCCCGTGGGGCTGCGGGCTTTCCGGCGGCCGTCAGCCTCGGCGACATCGGCGCCCACGTGGCGCCGCCGCACCAGCCTGCGAAGCATTTTCCGGTAAGGCCGCGGCTCTGGCGACAGCTCCCACGCCCGAAGAGCCAGGAGGGAAAGCCGTGCCTCGTTGGAAACCTCTTTGGCAGCCGCTCGCGTGGCCCCACAGCCCGTGGGGCTGTGGGCTTTCCGGCGGTCATCAGTCTCGGCGACACCGGCGCCCACGTGGCGCCGCCGCGCCAGCCTGCGAATCATTTTCCGGTAGGGCCGTGGCTCTGGCGACAGCTCCCACGCCCGAAGAGCCAGGAGGGAAAGCCGTGCCTCGTTAGAAAGCTCTTTGGCAGCCGCTCGCGTGGCCCCACAGCCCGTGGGGCTGCGGGCTTTCCGGCGGCTGTCAGCCTCGGCGACACTGGCGCCCACGTGGCGCCGCCGCGCCAGCCTGCGAAGCATTTTCCGGTAGGGCCGCGGCTCTGGCGACAGCTCCCACGCCCGAAGAGCCAGGAGGGAAAGCCGTGCCTCGTTGGAAAGCTCTTTGGCAGCCGCTCGCCTGGCCCCACAGCCCGTGGGGCTACGGGCTTTCCGGCGGCCGTCAGCCTCGGCGACACCGGCGCCCACGTGGCGCCGGCACGCCAGCCTGCAAAGCATTTTCCGGTAGGGCCGCGGCTCTGGCGACAGCTCCCACGCCCGAAGAGCCAGGAGGGAAAACTGTGCCTCGTTGGAAAGCTCTTTGGCAGCCGCTCGCGTGGCCCCACAGCCCGTGGGGCTGCGGGCTTTCCGGCGGCCGTCAGCCTCGGCGACACCGGCGCCCACGTGGCGCCGCCGCACCAGCCTGCGAAGCATTTTCCGGTAGGGCCGCGGCTCTGGCGACAGCTCCCACGCCCGAAGAGCCAGGAGGGAAAGCCGTGCCTCGTTGGAAACCTCTTTAGCAGCCGCTCGCGTGGCCCCACAGCCCGTGGGGCTGCGGGCTTTCCGGCGGTCATCAGCCTCGGCGACACCGGCGACCACGTGGCGCCGCCGCGCCAGCCTGCGAAGCATTTTCCGGCAGGGCCGTGGCTCTGGTGACAGCTCCCACGCCCGAAGAGCCAGGAGGGAAAGCCGTGCCTCGTTAGAAAGCTCTTTGGCAGCTGCTCGCGTGGCCCCACAGCCCGTGGGGCTACGGGCTTTCCGGCGGTCATCAGCCTCGGCGACACTGGCGCCCACGTGGCGCCGCTGTGCCAGCCTGCGAAGCATTTTCCGGTAGGGCCGCGGCTCTGGCGACAGCTCGCACGCCCGAAGAGCCAGGAGGGAAAGCCGTGCCTCGTTGGAAAGCTCTTTGGCAGCCGCTCGCGTGGCCCCACAGCCCGTGGGGCTGCGGGCTTTCCGGCGGCCGTCAGCCTCGGCGACACAAGTGCCCAAGTGGCGTTGCCGCGCCAGCCTACGAAGCATTTTCCGGTAGGGCCGCGGCTCTGGCGACAGCTCCCACGCCCGATGAGCCAGGAGGGAAAGCCGTGCCTCGTTGGAAAGCTCTTTGGCAGCCGCTCGCGTGGCCCCACAGCCCGTGGGGCTACGGGCTTTCCGGCGGCCGTCAGCCTCGGCGACACCGGCGCCCACGTGGCGCCGCTGCGCCAGCCTGCAAAGCATTTTCCGGTAGGGCCGCGGCTCTGGCGACAGCTCCCACGCCCGAAGAGCCAGGAGGGAAAACTGTGCCTCGTTGGAAAGCTCTTTGGCAGCCGCTCGCGTGGCCCCACACCCCGTAGGGCTGCGGGCTTTCCGGCGGCCGTCAGCCTCGGCGACACCGGCGCCCACGTGGCGCCGCCATGCCAGCCTGCGAAGCATTTTCCGGTAGGGCCGCGGCTCTGGCGACAGCTCCCACGCCCGAAGAGCCAGGAGGGAAAGCCGTGCCTCGTTGGAAACCTCTTTGGCAGCCGCTCGCGTGGCCCCACAGCCCGTGGGGCTACGGGCTTTCCGGCGGCCGTCAGCCTCGGCGAAACCAGTGCACACGTGGCGCCGCCGCGCCAGCCTGCGAAGCATTTTCCGGTAGGGCCGCGGCTCTGGCGACAGCTCCCACGCCCGAAGAGCCAGGAGGGAAAGCCGTGCCTCCTTGGAAAGCTCTTTGGCAGCCGCTCGCGTGGCCCCACAGCCCGTAGGGCTGCGGGCTTTCCGGCGGCCGTCAGCCTCGGCGACACCGGCGCCCACGTGGCGCCGCCATGCCAGCCTGCGAAGCATTTTCCGGTAGGGCCGCGGCTCTGGCGACAGCTCCCACGCCCGAAGAGCCAGGAGGGAAAGCCGTGCCTCGTTGGAAACCTCTTTGGCAGCCGCTCGCGTGGCCCCACAGCCCGTGGGGCTACGGGCTTTCCGGCGGCCGTCAGCCTCGGCGAAACCAGTGCACACGTGGCGCCGCCGCGCCAGCCTGCGAAGCATTTTCCGGTAGGGCCGCGGCTCTGGCGACAGCTCCCACGCCCGAAGAGCCAGGAGGGAAAGCCGTGCCTCCTTGGAAAGCTCTTTGGCAGCCGCTCGCGTGGCCCCACAGCCCGTGGGGCTGCGGGCTTTCCGGCGGCCGTCAGCCTCGGCGACACCGGCGCCCACGTGGCGCCGCCGCTCCAGCCTGCGAAGCATTTTCCGGTACGCCCGCGGCTCTGGCGACAGCTCCCACGCCCGAAGAGCCAGGAGGGAAAGCCGTGCCTCGTTGGAAAGCTCTTTGGCAGCCGCTCGCGTGGCCCCACAGCCCGTGGGGCTGCGGGCTTTCCGGCGGCCGTCAGTCTTGGCGAAAGCTGCGTCCACGTGGCGCCGCTGCGCCAGCCTGCGAAGCATTTTCCGGTAGGGCCGCGGCTCTGGCGACAGCTCCCACGCCCGAAGAGCCAGGAGGGAAAGCCGTGCCTCGTTGGAAAGCTCTTTGGCAGCCGCTCGCGTGGCCCCACAGCCCGTGGGGCTGCGGGCTTTCCGGGGGCCGTCTGATTCGGCGACACCGGCGCCCACGTGGCTCCGCCACGCCAGCCTGCGAAGCATTTTCCGGTAGGGCCGTGGCTCTGGCGACAGCTCCCACGCCCGAAGAGCCAGGAGGGAAAGCCGTGCCTCGTTACAAAGCTCTTTGGCAACCGCTCGCGTGGCCCCACAGCCCGTGGGGCTACGGGCTTTCCGGCGGCTGTCAGCCTCGGCGACACCTGCGACCACATGGCGCCGCCGCGCCAGCCTGCGAAGCATTTTCCGGTAGGGCCGCGGCTCTGGCGACAGCTCCCACGCCCGAAGAGCCAGGAGGGAAAGCCGTGCCTCATTGGAAAGCTCTTTGGCAGCCGCTCGCGTGGCCCCACAGCCCGTGGGGCTGCGGGCTTTCCGGCGGCCGTCAGCGATGGCGACACCTGCGACCACGTGGCGCCGCCGCGCCACCCTGGGAAGCATTTTCCGGTAGGGCCGCAACTTTGGCGACAGCTCACACGCCCGAAGAGCCAGGAGGGAAAGCCGTGCCTCCTTGGAAAGCTCTTTGGCAGCCGCTCGCGTGGCCCCACAGCCCGTGGGGCTGCGGGCTTTCCGGCGGCCCTTAGTCTCGGCGACACCGGCGCCCACTTGGCGCCGCCGCGCCAGCCTGTAAAGCATTTTCCGTTAGGGCCGCGGCTCTGGCGACAGCTCCCAAACCAGAAGAGCCAGGAGGGAAAGCCTTGCCTCGTTGGAAAGCTCTTTGGCAGCCGCTCGCGTGGCCCCACAGCCCGTGGGGCTGCGGGCTTTCCGGCGGCCGTCAGCCTCGGCGACACCGGCGCCCACATAGCGCCGCCACGCCAGCCTGCGAAGCATTTTCCGGTAGGGCCGCGGCTCTGGCGACAGCTCCCACGCCCGAAGAGCCAGGAGGGAAAGCCGTGCCTCATTGGAAAGCTCTTTGGCAGCCGCTCGCGTGGCCCCACAGCCCGTGGGGCTGCGGGCTTTCCGGCGGCTGTCAGCCTCGGCGACACTGGCGCCCACGTGGCGCCGCCGCGCCAGCCTGCGAAGCATTTTCCGGTAGGGCCGCGGCTCTGGCGACAGCTCCCACGCCCGAAGAGCCAGGAGGGAAAGCCGTGCCTCGTTGGAAAGCTCTTTGGCAGCCGCTCGCCTGGCCCCACAGCCCGTGGGGCTACGGGCTTTCCGGCGGCCGTCAGCCTCGGCGACACCGGCGCCCACGTGGCGCCGGCACGCCAGCCTGCAAAGCATTTTCCGGTAGGGCCGCGGCTCTGGCGACAGCTCCCACGCCCGAAGAGCCAGGAGGGAAAACTGTGCCTCGTTGGAAAGCTCTTTGGCAGCCGCTCGCGTGGCCCCACAGCCCGTGGGGCTGCGGGCTTTCCGGCGGCCGTCAGCCTCGGCGACACCGGCGCCCACGTGGCGCCGCCGCACCAGCCTGCGAAGCATTTTCCGGTACGGCCGCGGCTCTGGCGACAGCTCCCACGCCTGAAGAGCCAGGAGGGAAAGCCAAGCCTCGTTGGAAAGCTCTTTGGCAGCCGCTCCCTTGGCCGCACAGCCCGTGGGGCTGCGGGCTTTCCGGCGGCCGTCAGCCTCGGCGACATCGGCGCCCACGTGGCGCCGCCGCACCAGCCTGCGAAGCATTTTCCGGTAGGGCCGCGGCTCTGGCGACAGCTCCCACGCCCGAAGAGCCAGGAGGGAAAGCCGTGCCTCGTTGGAAACCTCTTTAGCAGCCGCTCGCGTGGCCCCACAGCCCGTGGGGCTGCGGGCTTTCCGGCGGTCATCAGCCTCGGCGACACCGGCGACCACGTGGCGCCGCCGCGCCAGCCTGCGAAGCATTTTCCGGCAGGGCCGTGGCTCTGGTGACAGCTCCCACGCCCGAAGAGCCAGGAGGGAAAGCCGTGCCTCGTTAGAAAGCTCTTTGGCAGCCGCTCGCGTGGCCCCACAGCCCGTGGGGCTACGGGCTTTCCGGCGGTCATCAGCCTCGGCGACACTGGCGCCCACGTGGCGCCGCTGTGCCAGCCTGCGAAGCATTTTCCGGTAGGGCCGCGGCTCTGGCGACAGCTCGCACGCCTGAAGAGCCAGGAGGGAAAGCCGTGCCTCGTTGGAAAGCTCTTTGGCAGCCGCTCGCGTGGCCCCACAGCCCGTGGGGCTGCGGGCTTTCCGGCGGCCGTCAGCCTCGGCGACACAAGTGCCCAAGTGGCGTTGCCGCGCCAGCCTACGAAGCATTTTCCGGTAGGGCCGCGGCTCTGGCGACAGCTCCCACGCCCGATGAGCCAGGAGGGAAAGCCGTGCCTCGTTGGAAAGCTCTTTGGCAGCCGCTCGCGTGGCCCCACAGCCCGTGGGGCTACGGGCTTTCCGGCGGCCGTCAGCCTCGGCGACACCGGCGCCCACGTGGCGCCGCTGCGCCAGCCTGCAAAGCATTTTCCGGTAGGGCCGCGGCTCTGGCGACAGCTCCCACGCCCGAAGAGCCAGGAGGGAAAACTGTGCCTCGTTGGAAAGCTCTTTGGCAGCCGCTCGCGTGGCCCCACAGCCCGTAGGGCTGCGGGCTTTCCGGCGGCCGTCAGCCTCGGCGACACCGGCGCCCACGTGGCGCCGCCATGCCAGCCTGCGAAGCATTTTCCGGTAGGGCCGCGGCTCTGGCGACAGCTCCCACGCCCGAAGAGCCAGGAGGGAAAGCCGTGCCTCCTTGGAAAGCTCTTTGGCAGCCGCTCGCGTGGCCCCACAGCCCGTGGGGCTGCGGGCTTTCCGGCGGTCATCAGCCTCGGCGACACCGGCGACCACGTGGCGCCGCCGCGCCAGCCTGCGAAGCATTTTCCGGCAGGGCCGTGGCTCTGGTGACAGCTCCCACGCCCGAAGAGCCAGGAGGGAAAGCCGTGCCTCGTTAGAAAGCTCTTTGGCAGCCGCTCCCTTGGCCCCACAGCCCGTGGGGCTGCGGGCTTTCCGGCGGCTGTCAGCCTCGGCGCCACCGGCGCCCACGTGGCGCCGCCGCGCCAGCCTGCGAAGCATTTTCCGGTAGGGCCGCGGCTCTGGCGACAGCTCCCACGCCCGAAGAGCCAGGAGGGAAAGCCGTGCCTCGTTGGAAAGCTCTTTGGCAGCCGCTCGCGTGGCCCCACAGCCCGTGGGGCTACGGGCTTTCCGGCGGCCGTCAGCCTCGGCGAAACCAGTGCACACGTGGCGCCGCCGCGCCAGCCTGCGAAGCATTTTCAGGTAGGGCCGCGGCTCTGGCGACAGCTCCCACGCCCGAAGAGCCAGGAGGGAAAGCCGTGCCTCCTTGGAAAGCTCTTTGGCAGCCGCTCGCGTGGCCCCACAGCCCGTGGGGCTGCGGGCTTTCCGGCGGCCGTCAGCCTCGGCGACACCGGCGCCCACGTGGCGCCGCCGCGCCAGCCTGCGAAGCATTTTCCGGTACGCCCGCGGCTCTGGCGACAGCTCCCACGCCCGAAGAGCCAGGAGGGAAAGCCGTGCCTCGTTGGAAAGCTCTTTGGCAGCCGCTCGCGTGGCCCCACAGCCCGTGGGGCTGCGGGCTTTCCGGCGGCCGTCAGTCTTGGCGAAAGCTGCGTCCACGTGGCGCCGCTGCGCCAGCCTGCGAAGCATTTTCCGGTAGGGCCGCGGCTCTGGCGACAGCTCCCACGCCCGAAGAGCCAGGAGGGAAAGCCGTGCCTCGTTGGAAAGCTCTTTGGCAGCCGCTCGCGTGGCCCCACAGCCCGTGGGGCTGCGGGCTTTCCGGGGGCCGTCTGATTCGGCGACACCGGCGCCCACGTGGCTCCGCCACGCCAGCCTGCGAAGCATTTTCCGGTAGGGCCGTGGCTCTGGCGACAGCTCCCACGCCCGAAGAGCCAGGAGGGAAAGCCGTGCCTCGTTACAAAGCTCTTTGGCAACCGCTCGCGTGGCCCCACAGCCCGTGGGGCTACGGGCTTTCCGGCGGCTGTCAGCCTCGGCGACACCTGCGACCACATGGCGCCGCCGCGCCAGCCTGCGAAGCATTTTCTGGTAGGGCCGCGGCTCTGGCGACAGCTCCCACGCCCGAAGAGCCAGGAGGGAAAGCCGTGCCTCATTGGAAAGCTCTTTGGCAGCCGCTCGCGTGGCCCCACAGCCCGTGGGGCTGCGGGCTTTCCGGCGGCCGTCAGCGATGGCGACACCTGCGACCACGTGGCGCCGCCGCGCCAGCCTGCGAAGCATTTTCCGGTAGGGCCGCAACTTTGGCGACAGCTCACACGCCCGAAGAGCCAGGAGGGAAAGCCGTGCCTCCTTGGAAAGCTCTTTGGCAGCCGCTCGCGTGGCCCCACAGCCCGTGGGGCTGCGGGCTTTCCGGCGGCCGTCAGCCTCGGCGACACCGGCGCCCACGTGGCGCCGCCACACCAGCCTGCGAAGCATTTTCCGATACGGCCGCGGCTCTGGCGACAGCTCCCACGCCTGAAGAGCCAGGAGGGAAAGCCAAGCCTCGTTGGAAAGCTCTTTGGCAGCCGCTCCCTTGGCCGCACAGCCCGTGGGGCTGCGGGCTTTCCGGCGGCCGTCAGCCTCGGCGACATCGGCGCCCACGTGGCGCCGCCGCACCAGCCTGCGAAGCATTTTCCGGTAGGGCCGCGGCTCTGGCGACAGCTCCCACGCCCGAAGAGCCAGGAGGGAAAGCCGTGCCTCGTTGGAAACCTCTTTAGCAGCCGCTCGCGTGGCCCCACAGCCCGTGGGGCTGCGGGCTTTCCGGCGGTCATCAGCCTCGGCGACACCGGCGACCACGTGGCGCCGCCGCGCCAGCCTGCGAAGCATTTTCCGGCAGGGCCGTGGCTCTGGTGACAGCTCCCACGCCCGAAGAGCCAGGAGGGAAAGCCGTGCCTCGTTAGAAAGCTCTTTGGCAGCCGCTCGCGTGGCCCCACAGCCCGTGGGGCTACGGGCTTTCCGGCGGTCATCAGCCTCGGCGACACTGGCGCCCACGTGGCGCCGCTGTGCCAGCCTGCGAAGCATTTTCCGGTAGGGCCGCGGCTCTGGCGACAGCTCGCACGCCCGAAGAGCCAGGAGGGAAAGCCGTGCCTCGTTGGAAAGCTCTTTGGCAGCCGCTCGCGTGGCCCCACAGCCCGTGGGGCTGCGGGCTTTCCGGCGGCCGTCAGCCTTGGCGACACAAGTGCCCAAGTGGCGTTGCCGCGCCAGCCTATGAAGCATTTTCCGGTAGGGCCGCGGCTCTGGCGTCAGCTCCCACGCCCGATGAGCCAGGAGGGAAAGCCGTGCCTCGTTGGAAAGCTCTTTGGCAGCCGCTCGCCTGGCCCCACAGCCCGTGGGGCTACGGGCTTTCCGGCGGCCGTCAGCCTCGGCGACACCGGCGCCCACGTGGCGCCGCTGCGCCAGTCTGCAAAGCATTTTCCGGTAGGGCCGCGGCTCTGGCGACAGCTCCCACGCCCGAAGAGCCAGGAGGGAAAACTGTGCCTCGTTGGAAAGCTCTTTGGCAGCCGCTCGCGTGGCCCCACAGCCCGTAGGGCTGCGGGCTTTCCGGCGGCCGCCAGCCTCGGCGACACCGGCGCCCACGTGGCGCCGCCATGCCAGCCTGCGAAGCATTTTCCGGTAGGGCCGCGGCTCTGGCGACAGCTCCCACGCCCGAAGAGCCAGGAGGGAAAGCCGTGCCTCGTTGGAAACCTCTTTGGCAGCCGCTCGCGTGGCCCCACAGCCCGTGGGGCTGCGGGCTTTCCGGCGGCTGTCAGCCTCGGCGCCACCGGCGCCCACGTGGCGCCGCCGCGCCAGCCTGCGAAGCATTTTCCGGTAGGGCCGCGGCTCTGGCGACAGCTCCCACGCCCGAAGAGCCAGGAGGGAAAGCCGTGCCTCGTTGGAAAGCTCTTTGGCAGCCGCTCGCGTGGCCCCACAGCCCGTGGGGCTACGGGCTTTCCGGCGGCCGTCAGCCTCGGCGAAACCAGTGCACACGTGGCGCCGCCGCGCCAGCCTGCGAAGCATTTTCCGGTAGGGCCGCGGCTCTGGCGACAGCTCCCACGCCCGAAGAGCCAGGAGGGAAAGCCGTGCCTCCTTGGAAAGCTCTTTGGCAGCCGCTCGCGTGGCCCCACAGCCCGTGGGGCTGCGGGCTTTCCGGCGGCCGTCAGCCTCGGCGACACCGGCGCCCACGTGGCGCCGCCGCGCCAGCCTGCGAAGCATTTTCCGGTACGCCCGCGGCTCTGGCGACAGCTCCCACGCCCGAAGAGCCAGGAGGGAAAGCCGTGCCTCATTGGAAAGCTCTTTGGCAGCCGCTCGCGTGGCCCCACAGCCCGTGGGGCTGCGGGCTTTCCGGCGGCCGTCAGTCTTGGCGAAAGCTGCGTCCACGTGGCGCCGCTGCGCCAGCCTGCGAAGCATTTTCCGGTAGGGCCGCGGCTCTGGCGACAGCTCCCACGCCCGAAGAGCCAGGAGGGAAAGCCGTGCCTCGTTGGAAAGCTCTTTGGCAGCCGCTCGCGTGGCCCCACAGCCCGTGGGGCTGCGGGCTTTCCGGGGGCCGTCTGATTCGGCGACACCGGCGCCCACGTGGCTCCGCCACGCCAGCCTGCGAAGCATTTTCCGGTAGGGCCGTGGCTCTGGCGACAGCTCCCACGCCCGAAGAGCCAGGAGGGAAAGCCGTGCCTCGTTACAAAGCTCTTTGGCAACCGCTCGCGTGGCCCCACAGCCCGTGGGGCTACGGGCTTTCCGGTGGCTGTCAGCTTCGGCGACACCTGCGACCACATGGCGCCGCCGCGCCAGCCTGCGAAGCATTTTCCGGTAGGGCCGCGGCTCTGGCGACAGCTCCCACGCCCGAAGAGCCAGGAGGGAAAGCCGTGCCTCATTGGAAAGCTCTTTGGCAGCCGCTCGCGTGGCCCCACAGCCCGTGGGGCTGCGGGCTTTCCGGCGGCCGTCAGCGATGGCGACACCTGCGACCACGTGGCGCCGCCGCGCCAGCCTGCGAAGCATTTTCCGGTAGGGCCGCAACTTTGGCGACAGCTCACACGCCCGAAGAGCCAGGAGGGAAAGCCGTGCCTCCTTGGAAAGCTCTTTGGCAGCCGCTCGCGTGGCCCCACAGCCCGTGGGGCTGCGGGCTTTCCGGCGGCCGTTAGTCTCGGCGACACCGGCGCCCACTTGGCGCCGCCGCGCCAGCCTGTAAAGCATTTTCCGTTAGGGCCGCGGCTCTGGCGACAGCTCCCAAACCAGAAGAGCCAGGAGGGAAAGCCGTGCCTCCTTGGAAAGCTCTTTGGCAGCCGCTCGCGTGGCCCCACAGCCCGTGGGGCTGCGGGCTTTCCGGCGTCGTCAGCCTCGGCGACACAAGTGCCCACGTGGCGCCGCCGCGCCAGCCTGCGAAGCATTTTCCGGTAGGGCCGCGGCTCTGGCGACAGCTCCCACGCCCGAAGAGCCAGGAGGGAAAGCCGTGCCTCGTTAGAAAGCTCTTTGGCAGCCGCTCGCGTGGCCCCACAGCCCGTGGGGCTGCGGGCTTTCCGGCGGCTGTCAGCCTCGGCGACACTGGCGCCCACGTGGTGCCGCCGCGCCAGCCTGCGAAGCATTTTCCGGTAGGGCCGCGGCTCTGGCGACAGCTCCCACGCCCGAAGAGCCAGGAGGGAAAGCCGTGCCTCGTTGGAAAGCTCTTTGGCAGCCGCTCGCCTGGCCCCACAGCCCGTGGGGCTACGGGCTTTCCGGCGGCCGTCAGCCTCGGCGACACCGGCGCCCACGTGGCGCCGGCACGCCAGCCTGCAAAGCATTTTCCGGTAGGGCCGCGGCTCTGGCGACAGCTCCCACGCCCGAAGAGCCAGGAGGGAAAACTGTGCCTCGTTGGAAAGCTCTTTGGCAGCCGCTCGCGTGGCCCCACAGCCCGTGGGGCTGCGGGCTTTCCGGCGGCCGTCAGCCTCGGCGACACCGGCGCCCACGTGGCGCCGCCGCACCAGCCTGCGAAGCATTTTCCGGTACGGCCGCGGCTCTGGCGACAGCTCCCACGCCTGAAGAGCCAGGAGGGAAAGCCAAGCCTCGTTGGAAAGCACTTTCGCAGCCGCTCCCTTGGCCGCACAGCCCGTGGGGCTGCGGGCTTTCCGGCGGCCGTCAGCCTCGGCGACATCGGCGCCCACGTGGCGCCGCCGCACCAGCCTGCGAAGCATTTTCCGGTAGGGCCGCGGCTCTGGCGACAGCTCCCACGCCCGAAGAGCCAGGAGGGAAAGCCGTGCCTCGTTGGAAACCTCTTTAGCAGCCGCTCGCGTGGCCCCACAGCCCGTGGGGCTGCGGGCTTTCCGGCGGTCATCAGCCTCGGCGACACCGGCGACCACGTGGCGCCGCCGCGCCAGCCTGCGAAGCATTTTCCGGCAGGGCCGTGGCTCTGGTGACAGCTCCCACGCCCGAAGAGCCAGGAGGGAAAGCCGTGCCTCGTTAGAAAGCTCTTTGGCAGCCGCTCGCGTGGCCCCACAGCCCGTGGGGCTACGGGCTTTCCGGCGGCCGTCAGCCTCGGCGAAACCAGTGCACACGTGGCGCCGCCGCGGCAGCCTGCGAAGCATTTTCCGGTAGGGCCGCGGCTCTGGCGACAGCTCCCACGCCCGAAGAGCCAGGAGGGAAAGCCGTGCCTCGTTGGAAAGCTCTTTGGCAGCCGCTCGCGTGGCCCCACAGCCCGTGGGGCTGCGGGCTTTCCGGCGGCCGTCAGCCTCGGCGACACCGGCGCCCACGTGGCGCCGCCGCGCCAGCCTGCGAAGCATTTTCCGGTAGGGCCGCGGCTCTGGCGACAGCTCCCACGCCCGAAGAGCCAGGAGGGAAAGCCGTGCCTCCTTGGAAAGCTCTTTGGCAGCCGCTCGTGTGGCCGCACAGCCCATGGGGCTGCAGGCTTTCCGGCGGCCGTCAGCCTCGGCGACACCGGCGCCCACGTGGCGCCGCCGCTCCAGCCTGCGAAGCATTTTCCGGTAGGGCCGCGGCTCTGGCGACAGCTCCCACGCCCGAAGAGCCAGGAGGGAAAGCCGTGCCTCCTTGGAAAGCTCTTTGGCAGCCGCTCGCGTGGCCCCACAGCCCGTGGGGCTGTGGGCTTTCCGGCGGTCCTCAGTCTCGGCGACACCGGCGCCCACGTGGCGCCGCCGCGCCAGCCTGCGAAGCATTTTCCGGTAGGGCCGTGGCTCTGGCGACAGCTCCCACGCCCGAAGAGCCAGGAGGGAAAGCCGTGCCTCGTTAGAAAGCTCTTTGGCAGCCGCTCGCGTGGCCCCACAGCCCGTGGGGCTGCGGGCTTTCCGGCGGCTGTCAGCCTCGGCGACACTGGCGCCCACGTGGCGCCGCCGCGCCAGCCTGCGAAGCATTTTCCGGTAGGGCCGCGGCTCTGGCGACAGCTCCCACGCCCGAAGAGCCAGGAGGGAAAGCCGTGCCTCGTTGGAAAGCTCTTTGGCAGCCGCTCGCCTGGCCCCACAGCCCGTGGGGCTACGGGCTTTCCGGCGGCCGTCAGCCTCGGCGACACCGGCGCCCACGTGGCGCCGGCACGCCAGCCTGCAAAGCATTTTCCGGTAGGGCCGCGGCTCTGGCGACAGCTCCCACGCCCGAAGAGCCAGGAGGGAAAACTGTGCCTCGTTGGAAAGCTCTTTGGCAGCCGCTCGCGTGGCCCCACAGCCCGTGGGGCTGCGGGCTTTCCGGCGGCCGTCAGCCTCGGCGACACCGGCGCCCACGTGGCGCCGCCGCACCAGCCTGCGAAGCATTTTCCGGTACGGCCGCGGCTCTGGCGACAGCTCCCACGCCTGAAGAGCCAGGAGGGAAAGCCAAGCCTCGTTGGAAAGCACTTTCGCAGCCGCTCCCTTGGCCGCACAGCCCGTGGGGCTGCGGGCTTTCCGGCGGCCGTCAGCCTCGGCGACATCGGCGCCCACGTGGCGCCGCCGCACCAGCCTGCGAAGCATTTTCCGGTAGGGCCGCGGCTCTGGCGACAGCTCCCACGCCCGAAGAGCCAGGAGGGAAAGCCGTGCCTCGTTGGAAACCTCTTTAGCAGCCGCTCGCGTGGCCCCACAGCCCGTGGGGCTGCGGGCTTTCCGGCGGTCATCAGCCTCGGCGACACCGGCGACCACGTGGCGCCGCCGCGCCAGCCTGCGAAGCATTTTCCGGCAGGGCCGTGGCTCTGGTGACAGCTCCCACGCCCGAAGAGCCAGGAGGGAAAGCCGTGCCTCGTTAGAAAGCTCTTTGGCAGCCGCTCGCGTGGCCCCACAGCCCGTGGGGCTACGGGCTTTCCGGCGGCCGTCAGCCTCGGCGAAACCAGTGCACACGTGGCGCCGCCGCGGCAGCCTGCGAAGCATTTTCCGGTAGGGCCGCGGCTCTGGCGACAGCTCCCACGCCCGAAGAGCCAGGAGGGAAAGCCGTGCCTCCTTGGAAAGCTCTTTGGCAGCCGCTCGCGTGGCCCCACAGCCCGTGGGGCTGCGGGCTTTCCGGCGGCCGTCAGCCTCGGCGACACCGGCGCCCACGTGGCGCCGCCGCGCCAGCCTGCGAAGCATTTTCCGGTAGGGCCGCGGCTCTGGCGACAGCTCCCACGCCCGAAGAGCCAGGAGGGAAAGCCGTGCCTCCTTGGAAAGCTCTTTGGCAGCCGCTCGTGTGGCCGCACAGCCCATGGGGCTGCAGGCTTTCCGGCGGCCGTCAGCCTCGGCGACACCGGCGCCCACGTGGCGCCGCCGCTCCAGCCTGCGAAGCATTTTCCGGTAGGGCCGCGGCTCTGGCGACAGCTCCCACGCCCGAAGAGCCAGGAGGGAAAGCCGTGCCTCCTTGGAAAGCTCTTTGGCAGCCGCTCGCGTGGCCCCACAGCCCGTGGGGCTGCGGGCTTTCCGGCGGCCGTCAGCCTCGGCGACACCTGCGACCACATGGCGCCGCCGCGCCAGCCTGCGAAGCATTTTCCGGTAGGGCCGCGGCTCTGGCGACAGCTCCGACGCCCGAAGAGCCAGGAGGGAAAGCCGTGCCTCGTTGGAAAGCTCTTTGGCAGCCGCTCGCGTGGCCCCACAGCCCGTGGGGCTGCAAGCTTTCCGACGGCCGTCAGCCTCGGCGACATCGGCGCCCACGTGGCGCCGCCGCACCAGCCTGCGAAGCATTTTCCGGTAGGGCCGCGGCTCTGGCGACAGCTCCCACGCCCGAAGAGCCAGGAGGGAAAGCCGTGCCTGGTTGGAAAGCTCTTTGGCAGCCGCTCGCGTGGCCCCCACAGCCCGTGGGGCTGCGGGCTTTCCGGCGGCCGTCAGCCTCGGAGACACCGGCGCCCACGTGGCGCCGCCGCGCCAGCCTGCAAAGCATTTTCCGGTAGGGCCGCGGCTCTGGCAACAGCTCCCACGCCCGAAGAGCCAGGAGGGAAAGCCGTGCCTCATTGGAAAGCTCTTTGGCAGCCGCTCGCGTGGCCCCACAGCCCGTGGGGCTGTGGGCTTTCCGGCGGTCATCAGCCTCGGCGACACTGGCGCCCACGTGGCGCCGCTGCGCCAGCCTGCGAAGCATTTTCCGGTAGGGCCGCGGCTCTGGCGACAGCTCCCACGCCCGAAGAGCCAGGAGGGAAAGCCGTGCCTCGTTGGAAAGCTCTTTGGCAGCCGCTCGCGTGGCCCCACAGCCCGTGGGGCTGCGGGCTTTCCGGCGGCCGTCAGCCTCGGCGACACCGGCGCCCACGTGGCGCCGCCGCGCCAGCCTGCGAAGCATTTTCCGGTAGGGCCGCGGCTCTGGCGACAGCTCCCACGCCCGAAGAGCCAGGAGGGAAAGCCGTGCCTCGTTGGAAACCTCTTAGGCAGCCCGCTCGCGTGGCCCCACAGCCCGTGGGGCTGCGGGCTTTCCGGCGGCCGTCAGCCTCGGCGACACCGGCGCCCACGTGGCGCCGCCGTGCCAGCCTGCGAAGCATTTTCCGGTAGGGCCGCGGCTCTGGCGACAGCTCCTAGGCCCGAAGAGCCAGGAGGGAAAGCCGTGCCTCCTTGGAAAGCTCTTTGGCAGCCGCTCGCGTGGCCCCACAGCCCGTGGGGCTGCGGGCTTTCCGGCGGCCGTCAGCCTCGGCGACACCGGCGCCCACATGGCGCCGCCGCGCCAGCCTGCAAAGCATTTTCCGGTAGGGCCGCGGCTCTGGCGACAGCTCCCACGCCCGAAGAGCCAGGAGGGAAAGCCGTGCCTCATTGGAAAGCTCTTTGGCAGCCGCTCGCGTGGCCCCACAGCCCGTGGGGCTGCGGGCTTTCCGGCGGCCGTCAGCCTCGGCGACACAAGTGCCCAAGTGGCGTTGCCGCGCCAGCCTACGAAGCATTTTCCGGTAGGGCCGCGGCTCTGGCGACAGCTCCCACGCCCGATGAGCCAGGAGGGAAAGCCGTGCCTCGTTGGAAAGCTCTTTGGCAGCCGCTCGCCTGGCCCCACAGCCCGTGGGGCTACGTGCTTTCCGGCGGCCGTCAGCCTCGGCGACACCGGCGCCCACGTGGCGCCGGCACGCCAGCCTGCAAAGCATTTTCCGGTAGGGCCGCGGCTCTGGCGACAGCTCCCACGCCCGAAGAGCCAGGAGGGAAAACTGTGCCTCGTTGGAAAGCTCTTTGGCAGCCGCTCGCGTGGCCCCACAGCCCGTGGGGCTGCGGGCTTTCCGGCGGCCGTCAGCCTCGGCGACACCGGCGCCCACGTGGCGCCGCCATGCCAGCCTGCGAAGCATTTTCCGGTAGGGCCGCGGCTCTGGCGACAGCTCCCACGCCCGAAGAGCCAGGAGGGAAAGCCAAGGCTCGTTGGAAAGCTCTTTCGCAGCCGCTCCCTTGGCCCCACAGCCCGTGGGGCTGCGGGCTTTCCGGCGGCCGTCAGTCTCGGCGACACCGGCGCCCACTTGGCGCCGCCGCGCCAGCCTGTAAAGCATTTTCCGGTAGGGCCGCGGCTCTGGCGACAGCTCCCAAACCAGAAGAGCCAGGAGGGAAAGCCTTGCCTCGTTGGAAAGCTCTTTGGCAGCCGCTCGCGTGGCCCCACAGCCCGTGGGGCTGTGGGCTTTCCGGCGGCCGTCAGCCTCGGCGACACAAGTGCCCACGTGGCGCCGCCGCGCCAGCCTGCGAAGCATTTTCCGGTAGGGCCGCGGCTCTGGCGACAGCTCCCACGCCCGAAGAGCCAGGAGGGAAAGCCGTGCCTCGTTGGAAAGCTCTTTGGCAGCCGCTCGCGTGGCCCCACAGCCCGTGGGGCTGCGGGCTTTCCGGCGGCCGTCAGCCTCGGCGACACCGGCGCCCACGTGGCGCCGCCGCGCCAGCCTGCGAAGCATTTTCCGGTAGGGCCGCGGCTCTGGCGACAGCTCCCACGCCCGAAGAGCCAGGAGGGAAAGCCGTGCCTCCTTGGAAAGCTCTTTGGCAGCCGCTCGCGTGGCCCCACAGCCCGTGGGGCTGCGGGCTTTCCGGCGGCCGTCAGCCTCGGCGACACCTGCGACCACATGGCGCCGCCGCGCCAGCCTGCGAAGCATTTTCCGGTAGGGCCGCGGCTCTGGCGACAGCTCCGACGCCCGAAGAGCCAGGAGGGAAAGCCGTGCCTCCTTGGAAAGCTCTTTGGCAGCCGCTCGCGTGGCCCCACAGCCCGTGGGGCTGCAAGCTTTCCGACGGCCGTCAGCCTCGGCGACATCGGCGCCCACGTGGCGACGCCGCACCAGCCTGCGAAGCATTTTCCCGGTAGGGCCGCGGCTCTGGCGACAGCTCCCACGCCCGAAGAGCCAGGAGGGAAAGCCGTGCCTTGTTGGAAACCTCTTTGGCAGCCGCTCGCGTGGCCCCCACAGCCCGTGGGGCTGCGGGCTTTCCGGCGGCCGTCAGCCTCGGAGACACCGGCGCCCACGTGGCGCCGCCGCGCCAGCCTGCAAAGCATTTTCCGGTAGGGCCGCGTCTCTCGCGACAGCTCCCACGCCCGAAGAGCCAGGAGGGAAAGCCGTGCCTCATTGGAAAGCTCTTTGGCAGCCGCTCGCGTGGCCCCACAGCCCGTGGGGCTGTGGGCTTTCCGGCGGTCATCAGCCTCGGCGACACTGGCGCCCACGTGGCGCCGCTGCGCCAGCCTGCGAAGCATTTTCCGGTAGGGCCGCGGCTCTGGCGACAGCTCCCACGCCCGAAGAGCCAGGAGGGAAAGCCGTGCCTCCTTGGAAAGCTCTTTGGCAGCCCGCTCGCGTGGCCCCACAGCCCGTGGGGCTGCGGGCTTTCCGGCGGCCGTCAGCCTCGGCGACACCGGCGCCCACGTGGCGCCGCCGCGCCAGTCTGCGAAGCATTTTCCGGTAGGGCCGCGGCTCTGGCGACAGCTCCCACGCCCGAAGAGCCAGGAGGGAAAGCCGTGCCTCGTTGGAAACCTCTTAGGCAGCCGCTCGCGTGGCCCCACAGCCCGTGGGGCTGCGGGCTTTCCGGCGGCCATCAGCCTCGGCGACACCGGAGCCCACGTGGCGCCGCCGTGCCAGCCTGCGAAGCATTTTCCGGTAGGGCCGCGGCTCTGGCGACAGCTCCTACGCCCGAAGAGCCAGGAGGGAAAGCCGTGCCTCCTTGGAAAGCTCTTTGGCAGCCGCTCGCGTGGCCCCACAGCCCGTGGGGCTGCGGGCTTTCCGGCGGCCGTCAGCCTCGGCGACACCGGCGCCCACATGGCGCCGCCGCGCCAGCCTGCAAAGCATTTTCCAGTAGGGCCGCGGCTCTGGCGACAGCTCCCACGCCCGAAGAGCCAGGAGGGAAAGCCGTGCCTCATTGGAAAGCTCTTTGGCAGCCGCTCGCGTGGCCCCACAGCCCGTGGGGCTGCGGGCTTTCCGGCGGCCGTCAGCCTCGGCGACACAAGTGCCCAAGTGGCATTGCCGCGCCAGCCTGCGAAGCATTTTCCGGTAGGGCCGCGGCTCTGGCGACAGCTCCCACGCCCGATGAGCCAGGAGGGAAAGCCGTGCCTCGTTGGAAAGCTCTTTGGCAGCCGCTCGCCTGGCCCCACAGCCCGTGGGGCTACGGGCTTTCCGGCGGCCGTCAGCCTCGGCGACACCGGCGCCCACGTGGCGCCGGCACGCCAGCCTGCAAAGCATTTTCCGGTAGGGCCGCGGCTCTGGCGACAGCTCCCACGCCCGAAGAGCCAGGAGGGAAAACTGTGCCTCGTTGGAAAGCTCTTTGGCAGCCGCTCGCGTGGCCCCACAGCCCGTGGGGCTGCGGGCTTTCCGGCGGCCGTCAGCCTCGGCGACACCGGCGCCCACGTGGCGCCGCCATGCCAGCCTGCGAAGCATTTTCCGGTAGGGCCGCGGCTCTGGCGACAGCTCCCACGCCCGAAGAGCCAGGAGGGAAAGCCAAGGCTCGTTGGAAAGCTCTTTCGCAGCCGCTCCCTTGGCCCCACAGCCCGTGGGGCTGCGGGCTTTCCGGCGGCCGTCAGTCCTCGGCGACACCGGCGCACACGTGGCGCCGCCCGCGCCAGCCTGTAAAGCATTTTCCGTTAGGGCCGCGGCTCTGGCGACAGCTCCCAAACCAGAAGAGCCAGGAGGGAAAGCCTTGCCTCGTTGGAAAGCTCTTTGGCAGCCGCTCGCGTGGCCCCACAGCCCGTGGGGCTGCGGGCTTTCCGGCGGCCGTCAGCCTCGGCGACACAAGTGCCCACGTGGCGCCGCCGCGCCAGCCTGCGAAGCATTTTCCGGTAGGGCCGCGGCTCTGGCGACAGCTCCCACGCCCGAAGAGCCAGGAGGGAAAGCCGTGCCTCGTTGGAAAGCTCTTTGGCAGCCGCTCGCGTGGCCCCACAGCCCGTGGGGCTGCGGGCTTTCCGGCGGCCGTCAGCCTCGGCGACACCGGCGCCCACGTGGCGCCGCCGCGCCAGCCTGCGAAGCATTTTCCGGTAGGGCCGCGGCTCTGGCGACAGCTCCCACGCCCGAAGAGCCAGGAGGGAAAGCCGTGCCTCCTTGGAAAGCTCTTTGGCAGCCGCTCGCCTGGCCCCACAGCCCGTGGGGCTGCGGGCTTTCCGGCGGCCGTCAGCCTCGGCGACACCGGCGCCCACATGGCGCCGCCGCGCCAGCCTGCGAAGCATTTTCCGGTAGGGCCGCGGCTCTGGCGACAGCTCCCACGCCCGAAGAGCCAGGAGGGAAAGCCGTGCCTCCTTGGAAAGCTCTTTGGCAGCCGCTCGCGTGGCCCCACAGCCCGTGGGGCTGCGGGCTTTCCGGCGGCCCGTCAGCCTCGGCGACACAAGTGTCCAAGTGGCGTTGCCGCGCCAGCCTACGAAGCATTTTCCGGTAGGGGCCGCGGCTCTGGCGACAGCTCCCACGCCCGATGAGCCAGGAGGGAAAGCCGTGCCTCGTTGGAAAGCTCTTTGGCAGCCGCTCGCCTGGCCCCACAGCCCGTGGGGCTACGGGCTTTCCGGCGGCCGTCAGCCTCGGCGACACCGGCGCCCACGTGGCGCCGGCACGCCAGCCTGCAAAGCATTTTCCGGTAGGGCCGCGGCTCTGGCGACAGCTCCCACGCCCGAAGAGCCAGGAGGGAAAACTGTGCCTCGTTGGAAAGCTCTTTGGCAGCCGCTCGCGTGGGCCCCACAGCCCGTGGGGCTGCGGGCTTTCCGGCGGCCGTCAGCCTCGGCGACACCGGCGCCCACGTGGCGCCGCCATGCCAGCCTGCGAAGCATTTTCCGGTAGGGCCGCGGCTCTGGCGACAGCTCCCACGCCCGAAGAGCCAGGAGGGAAAGCCAAGGCTCGTTGGAAAGCTCTTTCGCAGCCGCTCCCTTGGCCCCACAGCCCGTGGGGCTGCGGGCTTTCCGGCGGCCGTCAGTCTCGGCGACACCGGCGCCCACTTGGCGCCGCCGCGCCAGCCTGTAAAGCATTTTCCGTTAGGGCCGCGGCTCTGGCGACAGCTCCCAAACCAGAAGAGCCAGGAGGGAAAGCCTTGCCTCGTTGGAAAGCTCTTTGGCAGCCGCTCGCGTGGCCCCACAGCCCGTGGGGCTGTGGGCTTTCCGGCGGCCGTCAGCCTCGGCGACACAAGTGCCCACGTGGCGCCGCCGCGCCAGCCTGCGAAGCATTTTCCGGTAGGGCCGCGCCTCTGGCGACAGCTCCCACGCCCGAAGAGCCAGGAGGGAAAGCCGTGCCTCCTTGGAAAGCCCTTTGGCAGCCGCTCGCGTGGCCCCACAGCCCGTGGGGCTGCGGGCTTTCCGGCGGCCGTCAGCCTCGGCGACACCGGCGCCCACGTGGCGCCGCCGCGCCAGCCTGCGAAGCATTTTCCGGTAGGGCCGCGGCTCTGGCGACAGCTCCCACGCCCGAAGAGCCAGGAGGGAAAGCCGTGCCTCCTTGGAAAGCTCTTTGGCAGCCGCTCGCGTGGCCCCACAGCCCGTGGGGCTGCGGGCTTTCCGGCGGCCGTCAGCCTCGGCGACACCTGCGACCACATGGCGCCGCCGCGCCAGCCTGCGAAGCATTTTCCGGTAGGGCCGCGGCTCTGGCGACAGCTCCGACGCCCGAAGAGCCAGGAGGGAAAGCCGTGCCTCGTTGGAAAGCTCTTTGGCAGCCGCTCGCGTGGCCCCACAGCCGTGTGTTGCAAGCTTTCCGACGGCCGTCAGCCTCGGCGACATCGGCGCCCACGTGGCGCCGCCGCGCCAGCCTGCGAAGCATTTTCCGGTAGGGCCGCGGCTCTGGCGACAGCTCCCACGCCCGAAGAGCCAGGAGGGAAAGCCGTGCCTCGTTGGAAAGCTCTTTGGCAGCCGCTCACGTGGCCCCACAGCCCGTGGGGCTGCGGGCTTTCCGGCGGCCGTCAGCTTCGGCGCCACCGGCGCCCACGTGGCGCCGCCGCGCCAGCCTGCGAAGCATTTTCCGGTAGGGCCGCGGCTCTGGCGACAGCTCCCACGCCCGAAGAGCCAGGAGGGAAAGCCGTGCCTCCTTGGAAAGCTCTTTGGCAGCCGCTCACGGCGGCCCCCACAGCCCGTGGGGCTGCAGGCTTTCTGGCGGCCGTCAGCCTCGGCGACACCGGGGCCCACGTATCGCCACCACGCCAGCCTGCGAAGCATTTTCAGGTAGGGCCGCGACTCTGGCGACAGCTCCCACGCCCGAAGAGCCAGGAGGGAAAGCCGTGCCTCCTTGGAAAGCTCTTTGGCAGCCGCTCGCGTGGCCCCACAGCCCGTGGGGCTGCGGGCTTTTCCGGCGGCCGTCAGCCTCGGCACCACCGGCGCCCACGTGGCGCCGCCGCGCCAGCCTGCGAAGCATTTTCCGGTAGGGCCGCAGCTCTGGCGACAGCTCCCACGCCCGAAGAGCCAGGAGGGAAAGCCGTGCCTCGTTGGAAAGCTCTTTGGCAGCCGCTCGCGTGGCCCCACAGCCCGTGGGGCTGTGGGCTTTCCGGCGGCCGTCAGCCTCGGCGACACCGGCGCCACGTGGCGCCGCCGCGCCAGCCTGCAAAGCATTTTCCGGTAGGGCCGCGGCTCTGGCGACAGCTCCCACGCCCGAAGAGCCAGGAGGGAAAGCCATGCCTCGTTGGAAAGCTCTTTGGCAGCCGCTCGCGTGGCCCCACAGCCCGTGGGGCTGCGGGCTTTCCGGCGGCCGTCAGCCTCGGCGACACCTGCGACCACGTGGCGCCGCCGCGCCAGCCTGCGAAGCATTTTCCGGTAGGGCCGCGGCTCTGGCGACAGCTCCCATGCCCGAAGAGCCAGGAGGGAAAGCCGTGCCCCCTTGGAAAGCTCTTTGGCAGCCGCTCGCGTGGCCCCACAGCCGTGGGGCTGCGGGCTTTCCGGCGGCCGTCAGCCTCGGCGACACCGGCGCCCACGTGGCGACGCCGCGCCAGCCTGCCGAAGCATTTTCCGGTAGGGCCGCGGCTCTGGCGACAGATCCACGCCCGAAGAGCCAGGAGGGAAAGCCGTGCCTCCTTGGAAAGCACTTTGGCAGCCGCTCGCGTGGCCCCACAGCCCGTAGGGCTGCGGGCTTTCCGGCGGCCGTCAGAGCTTTCCTATGGAAAATGCTTCGCAGGCTGGCACGGCGGCTCCACGTGGGCGCCGGTGGCGCCAAGGCTGACGGTCGCCAGAAAAGCCCGACACCCCACGGGCTGTGGGGCCACGCGAGCGGCTGCCAAAGTGCTTTCCAACGAGGCACGGCTTTCCCTCCTGGCTCTTCGGGCATGGGAGCTGTCGCCAGAGCCGCGGCCCCTCGGAAAATGCTTCGCAGGCTGGCGTGGGCGGCGCCACGTGGGCGCCGGTGTCGCCGAGTCTGACGGCCGCCGGAAAGCCCGCAGCCCCACGGGCTGTGGGGCCACGCGAGCGGCTGCCAAAGAGCTTTCCAACGAGGCACAGCTTTCCCTCCTGGCTCTTCGGGCGTGGGAGCTGTCGCCAGAGCCGCGGCCCTACCGGAACATGCTTCGCAGGCTGGCGCGGCGGCGCCACGTGGGCACCGGTGTCGCGGAGGCTGACGGCCGCCGGAAAGCCCGCAGCCCCACGGGCTGTGGGGCCACGCGAGCGGCTGCCAAAGCGGTTTCCCAACGAGGCACGGCTTTCCCTCCTGGCTCTTCGGGCATGGGAGCTGTCGCCAGAGCCGCGGCCCTACCGGAAAATTCTTTGCAGGCTGGCGCGGCGGCGCTACGTGGTCGCAGGTGTCGCCTAGGCTGACGGCCGCCGGAAAGCCCGCAGCCCCACGGGCTGTGGGGCCACGCGAGCGGCTGCCAAAGAGCTTTCCAAGGAGGCACGGCTTTTCCCTCCTGGCTCTTCGGGCGTGGGAGCTGTCGCCAGAGCCGCGGCCCTACCGGAAAATGCTTCGCAGGCTGGCACGGCGGCGCCACGTGGGCGCCGGTGTCGCTGAGGCTGACGGCCGCCGGAAAGCCCGCAGCCCCACGGGCTGTGGGGCCACGCAAGCGGCTGCCAAAGAGGTTTCCAAGGAGGCACGGCTTTCCCTCCTGGCTCTTCGGGCGTGGGAGCTATCGCCAGAGCCGCCGCCCTACCGGAAAATGCTTCGCAGGCTGATGCGGGGGCGCCATGTGGGTGCAGGTGGCGCCGAGGCAGACGGTTGCCGGAAAGCCCGCAGCCCCACGGGCTGTGGGGCCACGCGAGCGGCTGCCAAAGAGCTTTCCAAGGAGGCATGGCTTTCCCTCCTGGCTCTTCGGGCGTGGGAGCTGTCGCCAGAGCCGCGGCCCTACCGGAAAATGCTTCGCAGGCTGGCGCGGCGGCGCCAAGTGGGCGCCGGTGTCGCCGAGGCTGACGGCCGCCGGAAAGCCCGCAGCCCCACGGGCTGTGGGGCCATGCGAGCGGCTGCCAAAGAGCTTTCCAAGGAGGCACGGCTTTCCCTCCTGGCTCTTCGGGCGTGGGAGCTGTCGCCAGAGCTGCGGCCCTACCGGAAAATGCTTCGCAGGCTGATGCGGGGGCGCCATGTGGGTGCAGGTGGCGCTGAGGCTGACGGTTGCCGGAAAGCCCGCAGCCCCACGGGCTGTGGGGCCACGCGAGCGGCTGCCAAAGAGCTTTCCAAGGAGGCATGGCTTTCCCTCCTGGCTCTTCGGGCGTGGGAGCTGTCGCCAGAGCCGCGGCCCCTACCGGAAAATGCTTCGCAGGCTGGCGCAGCGGCGCCCCGTGGGCGCCGGTGTCGCCAATGCTGACGGCTGCCGGAAAGCCCGCAGCCCCACGGGCTGTGGGGCCATGCGAGCTGCTGCCAAAGAGCTTTCCAACGAGGCACGGCTTTCCCTCCTGGCTCTTCGGGCGTGGGAGCTGTCGCCAGAGCCGCGGCCCCCTACCGGAAAATGCTTCGCAGGCTAGCGCGGCGGCGCCACGTGGGCGCCGGTGTCGCCGAGGCTGACGGCCGCCGGAAAGCCCGCAGCCCCACGGGCTGTGGGGCCACGCGAGCGGCTGCCAAAGAGCTTTGCAACGAGGCACGGCTTTCCCTCCTGGCTCTTCGGGCGTGGGATCGGTCGCCAGAGCCGCGGCCATACCGGAAAATTCTTTGCAGGCTGGCGCCGCGGCGCTACGTGGTCGCAGGTGTCGCCTAGGCTGACGGCTGCCGGAAAGCCCGCAGCCCCACGGGCTGTGGGGCCATGCGAGCTGCTGCCAAAGAGCTTTCCAACGAGGCACGGCTTTCCCTCCTGGCTCTTCGGGCGTGGGAGCTGTTGCCAGAGCCGCGGCCCTACCGGAAAATGCTTCGCAGGCTGGCGCGGCGGCGCCACGTGGGCGCCGGTGTCGCCGAGGCTGACGGCCGCCGGAAAGCCCGCAGCCCCACGGGCTGTGGGGCCACGCGAGCGGCTGCCAAAGAGCTTTGCAACGAGGCACGGCTTTCCCTCCTGGCTCTTCGGGCGTGGGAGCGGTCGCCAGAGCGCGGCCCTCCCGGAAAATTCTTTGCAGGCTGGCGCCGCGGCACTACGTGGTCGCAGGTGTCGCCTAGGCTGACGGCTGACGGAAAGCCCGCAGCCCCACGGGCTGTGGGGCCACGCAAGCGGCTGCCAAAGAGCTTTCCAACCAGGCACGGCTTTCCCTTCTGGCTCTTCGGGCGTGGGAGCTGTCGCCAGAGCCGTGGCCCTACCGGAAAATGATTCGCAGGCTGGCGCCGCGGCGCCACGTGATCGCAGGTGTCCTCCGAGGCTGACGGCCGCCGGAAAGCCCGCAGCCCCACGGGCTGTGGGGCCACGCGAGCGGCTGCCAAAGAGGTTTCCAAGGAGGCACGGCTTTCCCTCCTGGCTCTTCGGAAGTGGGAGCTGCGCCAGAGCCGCCGCCCTACCGGAAAATGCTTCGCAGGCTGATGCGGGGGCGCCATGTGGGTGCAGGTGGCGCCGAGGCTGACGGTTGCCGGAAAGCCCGCAGCCCCACGGGCTGTGGGGCCACGCGAGCGGCTGCCAAAGAGCTTTCCAAGGAGGCATGGCTTTCCCTCCTGGCTCTTCGGGCGTGGGAGCTGTCGCCAGAGCCGCGGCCCTACCGGAAAATGCTTCGCAGGCTGGCGCAGCGGCGCCACGTGGGCGCCGGTGTCGCCAATGCTGACGGCTGCCGGAAAGCCCGCAGCCCCACGGGCTGTGGGGCCATGCGAGCTGCTGCCAAAGAGCTTTCCAACGAGGCACGGCTTTCCCTCCTGGCTCTTCGGGCGTGGGAGCTGTCGCCAGAGCCGCGGCCCTACCGGAAAATGCTTCGCAGGCTGGCGCGGCGGCGCCACGTGGGCGCCGGTGTCGCCGAGGCTGACGGCCGCCGGAAAGCCCGCAGCCCCACGGGCTGTGGGGCCACGCGAGCGGCTGCCAATGAGCTTTCCAACGAGGCACGGCTTTCCCTCCTGGCTCTTCGGGCGTGGGAGCGGTCGCCAGAGCCGCGCCCCTACCGGAAAATTCTTTGCAGGCTGGCGCCGCGGCGCTACGTGGTCGCAGGTGTCGCCTAGGCTGACGGCTGCCGGAAAGCCCGCAGCCCCACGGGCTGTGGGGCCATGCGAGCGGCTGCCAAAGAGGCTTTCCAAGGAGGCATGGCTTTCCCTCCTGGCTCTTCGGGCGTGGGAGCTGTCGCCAGAGCCGCGGCCCTACCGGAAAATGCTTCGCAGGCTGGCGCAGCGGCGCCACGTGGGTGCCGGTGTCGCCAAGGCTGACGGCTGCCGGAAAGCCCGCAGCCCCACGGGCTGTGGGGCCATGCGAGCTGCTGCCAAAGAGCTTTCCAACGAGGCACGGCTTTCCCTCCTGGCTCTTCGGGCGTGGGAGCTGTCACCAGAGCCGCGGCCCTACCGGGAAAATGCTTCGCAGGCTGGCGCGGCGGCACCACGTGGGCGCCGGTGTCGCCGAGGCTGACGGCCGCCGGAAAGCCCGCAGCCCCACGGGCTGTGGGGCCACGCGAGCGGCTGCCAAAGAGCTTTGCAACGAGGCACGGCTTTCCCTCCTGGCTCTTCGGGCGTGGGAGCGGTCGCCAGAGCCGCGGCCCTACCCGGAAAATTCTTTGCAGGCTGGCGCCGCGGCGCTACGTGGTCGCAGGTGTCGCCTAGGCTGACGGCTGACGGAAAGCCCGCAGCCCCACGGGCTGTGGGGCCACGCGAGCGGCTGCCAAAGAGCTTTCCAACCAGGCACGGCTTTCCCTCCTGGCTCTTCGGGCGTGGGAGCTGTCGCCAGAGCCGCGGCCCTACCGGAAAATGCTTCGCAGGCTGGCGCCGCGGCGCCACGTGATCGCAGGTGTCGCCGAGGCTGACGGCCGCCGAAAGCCCGCAGCCCCACGGGCTGTGGGGCCACGCGAGCGGCTGCCAAAGAGCTTCCCAACGAGGCACGGCTTTCCCTCCTGGCTCTTCGGAAGTGGGAGCTGCCGCCAGAACCGCGGCCCTACCGGAAAATGCTTCGCAGGCTGGCGCGGCGGCGCCACGTGGGCGCCGGTGTCGCCGAGGGCTGACGGCCGCCGGAAAGCCCGCAGCCCCACTGGCTGTGGGGCCATACGAGCGGCTGCCAAAGAGCTTTCCAACGAGGCACGGCTTTCCCTCCTGGCTCTTCGGGCGTGGAGCTGTCGCCAGAGCTGCGGCCCTACCGGAAAATGCTTCGCAGGCTGACGCGGCGGCGCCACGTGGGCGCCGTTCTCGCCGAGGCTGATGGCTGCCGGAAAGCCCGCAGCCCCACGGGCTGTGGGGCCACGCGAGCGGCTGCCAAAGAGCTTTCCAACGAGGCACGGCTTTCCTCCTGGCTCTTCGGGGGGGCGGGGGGGAGCTGTCGCCAGAGCCGCGGCCCTACCGGAAAATGCTTCGCAGGCTGGCGCAGCGGCGCCACCGTGGGCGCCGGTGTCGCTGAGGCTGACGGCCCGCCGGAAATCCCGCAGCGCCACGGGCTGTGGGGCCACGTGAGCTGCTGCCAAAGAGCTTTCCAACGAGGCACGGCTTTCCCTCCTGGCTCTTCAGGCGTGGGAGCTGTCGCCAGAGCCGCGGCCCTACCGGAAAATGCTTCGCAGGCTGGCGTGGCGGCGCCACGTGGGCGCTGGTGTCGCCGAGGCTGATGGCCGCCGGAAAGCCCACAGCCCCACGGGCTGTGGGGCCACGCGAGCGGCTGCCAAAGAGCTTTCCAACCAGGCACGGCTTTCCCTCCTGGCTCTTCGGGTGTGGGAGTTGTCGCCAGAGCCGCGGCCCTACCGGAAAATGCTTTGCAGGCTGGCGCAGTGGCGACACGTGGTCGCCGGTGTCGCCGAGGCTGACGGCCGCCGGAAAGCCCGCAGCCCCACGGACTGTGGGGCCACGTGAGCAGCTGCCAAAGAGCTTGGGGCCACGTGAGCAGCTGCCAAAGAGCTTTCCAACGAGGCACGGCTTTCCCTCCTGGCTCTTCGGGCGTGGGAGCGGTCGCCAGAGCCGCGGCCCTACCGGAAAATTCTTTGCAGGCTGGCGCCGCGGCACTACGTGGTCGCAGGTGTCGCCTAGGCTGACGGCCGCCGGAAAGCCCGCAGCCCCACGGGCTGTGGGGCCATGCGAGCGGCTGCCAAAGAGCTTTCCAAGGAGGCATGGCTTTCCCTCCTGGCTCTTCGTGCGTGTGAGCTCTGTCGCCAGAGCTGCGGCCCCTAACGGAAAATGCTTCGCAGGCTGGCGCATTGGCGCCACGTGGGCGCCAGTGTCGCCGAGGCTGACGGTCGCTGGAAAGCCCGCAGCCCCACGGGCTGTGGGGCCACGCGAGCGGCTGCCAAAGAGCTTTCCAAGGAGGCATGGCTTTCCCTCCTGGCTCTTCGGGCGTGGGAGCTGTCGCCAGAGCCGCGGCCCCTACCGGAAAATGCTTCGCAGGCTGGCGCGGCGGCGCCACGTGGGCGCCGGTGTCGCCAACGCTGACGGCCGCCGGAAAGCCCGCAGCCCCACGGGCTGTGGGGCCACGCGATGCGGCTGCCAAAGAGCTTTCCAACGAGGCACGGCTTTCCCTCCTGGCTCTTCGGGCGTGGGAGCTGTCGCCAGAGCCGCGGACCTACCGGAAAATGTTTCGCAGGCTGATGCGGGGGGCGCCATGTGGGTGCAGGTGGCGCCGAGGCTGACGGTTGCCGGAAAGCCCGCAGCCCCACGGGCTGTGGGGCCACGCGAGCGGCTGCCAAAGAGCTTTCCAAGGAGGCACGGCTTTCCCTCCTGGCTCTTCGGGCGTGGGAGCTGTCGCCAGAGCCGCGGCCCTACCGCAAAATGCTTCGCAGGCTGGCGCAGCGGAGCCACGTGGGCGCCGGTGTCGCCGAGGCTGACGGCCGCCGGAAAGCCCGCAGCCCCACGGGCTGTGGGGCCATGCGAGCTGCTGCCAAAGAGCTTTCCAACGAGGCCACGGCTTTCCCTCCTGGCTCTTCGGGCGTGGGAGCTGTCGCCAGAGCCGCGGCCCTACCGGAAAATGCTTCGCAGGCTGGCGCGGCGGCGCCACGTTGGGCGCCGGTGGTGTCGACGCTGACGGCCGCCGGAAAGCCCACAGCCCCACGGGTTGTGGGGGCCACGCGAGCGGCTGCCAAAGAGCTTTCCAAGGAGGCACGGCTTTCCCTCCTGGCTCTTCGGGCGTGGGAGCGGTCGCCAGAGCCGCGGCCCTACGGGAAAATGCTTCGCAGGCTGGCGCCGCGGCACCACGTGATCGCAGGTGTCGTCGAGGCTGACGGCCGCCGGAAAGCCCGCAGCCCCACGGGCTGTGGGGCCACGCGAGCGGCTGCCAAAGAGCTTTCCAACGAGGCACGGCTTTCCCTCCTGGCTCTTCGGAAGTGGGAGCTGCCGCCAGAACCGCGGCCCTACCGGAAAATGCTTCGCAGGCTGGCGCGGCGGCGCCACGTGGGCGCCGGTGTCGCCGAGGCTGACGGCCGCCGGGAAAGCCCGCAGCCCCCACGGGCCCTGGGGCCATACGAGCGGCTGCCAAAGAGCTTTCCAACGAGGCACGGCTTTCCCCTCCTGGCTCTTCGGGCGTGGGAGCTGTCGCCAGAGCTGCGGCCCCTACCGGAAAATGCTTCGCAGGCTGACGCGGCGGCGCCACCCTTGGCGCCGTTCTCGCCGAGGCTGATGGCTGCCGGAAAGCCCGCAGCCCCACGGGCTGTGGGGCCACGCGAGCGGCTGCCAAAGAGCTTTCCAACGAGGCACGGCTTTCCCTCCTGGCTCTTCGGGCGTGGGAGCTGTCGCCAGAGCCGCGGCCCTACCGGAAAATGCTTCGCAGGCTGGCGCAGCGGCGCCACGTGGGCGCCCGGTGTCGCCGAGGCTGACGGCCGCCGGAAATCCCGCAGCCCCACGGGCTGTGGGGCCACGTGAGCAGCTGCCAAAGAGCTTTCCAACGAGGCACGGCTTTCCCTCCTGGCTCTTCAGGCGTGGGAGCTGTCGCCAGAGCCGCGGCCCCTACCGGAAAATGCTTCGCAGGCTGGCGTGGCGGCGCCACGTGGGCGCCGGTGTCGCCGAGGCTGATGGCCGCCGGAAAGCCCACAGCCCCACGGGCTGTGGGGCCACGCGAGCGGCTGCCAAAGAGCTTTCCAACGAGGCACGGCTTTCCCTCCTGGCTCTTCGGGTGTGGGAGTTGTCGCCAGAGCCGCGGCCCTACCGGAAAATGCTTTGCAGGCTGGCGCAGTGGCGACACGTGGTCGCCGGTGTCGCCAAGGCTGACGGCCGCCGGAAAGCCCGCAGCCCCACGGGCTGTGGGGCCACGCGAGCGGCTGCCAAAGAGCTTTCCAACGAGGCACGGCTTTCCCTCCTGGCTCTTCGGGCGTGGGAGCTGTCACCAGAGCCGCGGCCCTACCAGAAAATGCTTCGCAGGCTGGCGCGGCGGCGCCACGTGGGCGCCGGTGTCGCCATCGCTGACGGACGCCGGAAAGCCCGCAGCCCCACGGGCTGTGGGGCCACGCGAGCGGCTGCCAAAGAGCTTTCCAAGGAGGCACCGCTTTCCCTCGTGGCTCTTCGGGCGTGGGAGCTGTCGCCAGAGCCGCGGCCCCTACCGGAAAATGCTTCGCAGGGCTGGCGCGGCGGCGCCACGTGGGCGCCGGTGTAGCCGAGGCTGACGGCTGCCGGAAAGCCCGCAGCCCCACGGGCTGTGGGGCCACACGAGCGGCTGCCAAAGAGCTTTCCAACCAGCCACGACTTTCCCTCCTGGCTCTTCGGGCGTGGGAGCGGTCGCCAGAGCCGCGGCCCCTACCGGAAAATTCTTTGCAGGCTGGCGCCGCGGCGCTACGTGGTCGCAGGTGTCGCCTAGGCTGACGGCCGCCGGAAAGCCCGCAGCCCCACGGGCTGTGGGGCCATGCGAGCGGCTGCCAAAGAGCTTTCCAAGGAGGCACGGCTTTCCCCTCCTGGCTCTTCGGGCGTGGGAGCTGTCGCCAGAGCTGCGGCCCTAACGGAAAATGCTTCGCAGGCTGGCGCATTGGCGCCACGTGGGCGCCGGTGTCGCCGAGGCTGACGGTCGCTGGAAAGCCCGCAGCCCCACGGGCTGTGGGGGCCACGTGAGCGGCTGCCAAAGAGGTTTCCAACGAGGCACGGCTTTCCCTCCTGGCTCTTCGGGCGTGGGAGCTGTCACCAGAGCCGCGGGCCCCTACCGGAAAATGCTTCGCAGGCTGGCGCGGCGGCGCCACGTGGGCGCCGGTGTCGCCAACGCTGACGGCCGCCGGAAAGCCCGCAGCCCCACGGGCTGTGGGGCCACGCGAGCGGCTGCCAAAGAGGTTTCCAAGGAGGCACGGCTTTCCCTCCTGGCTCTTCGGGCGTGGAGCTGTCGCCAGAGCCGCGGACCTACCGGAAAATGTTTCGCAGGCTGATGCGGGGGGCGCCATGTGGGTGCAGGTGGCGCCGAGGCTGACGGTTGCCGGAAAGCCCGCAGCCCCACGGGCTGTGGGGCCACGCGAGCGGCTGCCAAAGAGCTTTCCAACGAGGCACGGCTTTCCATCCTGGCTCTTCGGGTGTGGGAGCTGTCGCCAGAGCCGCGGCCCTACCGCAAAATGCTTCGCAGGCTGGCGCAGCGGCGCCACGTGGGCGCCGGTGTCGCCGAGGCTGACGGCCGCCGGAAAGCCCGCAGCCCCACGGGCTGTGGGGCCATGCGAGCTGCTGCCAAAGAGCTTTCCAACGAGGCACGGCTTTCCCTCCTGGCTCTTCGGGCGTGGGAGCTGTCGCCAGAGCCGCGGCCATACCGGAAAATGCTTCGCAGGCTGGCGCGGCGGCGCCACGTGGGCGCCGGTGGTGTCGAGGCTGACGGCCGCCGGAAAGCCCACAGCCCCACGGGCTGTGGGGCCACGCGAGCGGCTGCCAAAGAGCTTTCCAACGAGGCACGGCTTTCCCTCCTGGCTCTTCGGGCGTGGGAGCTGTCGCCAGAGCCGCGGCCCTACGGGAAAATGCTTCGCAGGCTGGCGCCGCGGCACCACGTGATCGCAGGTGTCGCCGAGGCTGACGGCCGCCGGAAAGCCCGCAGCCCCACGGGCTGTGGGGCCACGCGAGCGGCTGCCAAAGAGCTTTCCAACGAGGCACGGCTGTCCCTCCTGGCTCTTCGGAAGTGGGAGCTGCCGCCAGAACCGCGGCCCTACCGGAAAATGCTTCGCAGGCTGGCGCCGGCGGCGCCACGTGGGCGCCGGTGTCGCCGAGGCTGACGGCCGCCGGAAAGCCCGCAGCCCCACGGGCCCTGGGGCCATACGAGCGGCTGCCAAAGAGCTTTCCAACGAGGCACGGCTTTCCCTCCTGGCTCTTCGGGCGTGGGAGCTGTCGCCAGAGCTGCGGCCCTACCGGAAAATGCTTCGCAGGCTGACGCGGCGGCGCCACCTCGGCGCCGTTCTCGCCGAGGCTGATGGCTGCCGGAAAGCCCGCAGCCCCACGGGCTGTGGGGCCACGCGAGCGGCTGCCAAAGAGCTTTCCAACGAGGCACGGCTTTCCCTCCTGGCTCTTCGGGCGTGGGAGCTGTCGCCAGAGCCGCGGCCCCTACCGGAAAATGCTTCGCAGGCTGGCGCAGCGGCGCCACGTGGGCGCCGGTGTCGCCGAGGCTGACGGCCGCCGGAAATCCCGCAGCCCCACGGGCTGTGGGGCCACGTGAGCAGCTGCCAAAGAGCTTTCCAACGAGGCACGGCTTTCCCTCCTGGCTCTTCAGGCGTGGGAGCTGTCGCCAGAGCCGCGGCCCTACCGGAAAATGCTTCGCAGGCTGGCGTGGCGGCGCCACGTGGGCGCCGGTGTCGCCGAGGTTGATGGCCGCCGGAAAGCCCACAGCCCCACGGGCTGTGGGGCCACGCGAGCGGCTGCCAAAGAGCTTTCCAACGAGGCACGGCTTTCCCTCCTGGCTCTTCGGGTGTGGGAGTTGTCGCCAGAGCCGCGGCCCTACCGGAAAATGCTTTGCAGGCTGGCGCAGTGGCGACACGTGGTCGCCGGTGTCGCCAAGGCTGACGGCCGCCGGAAAGCCCGCAGCCCCACGGGCTGTGGGGCCACGCGAGCGGCTGCCAAAGAGCTTTCCAACGAGGCACGGCTTTCCCTCCTGGCTCTTCGGGCGTGGGAGCTGTCACCAGAGCCGCGGCCCTACCAGAAAATGCTTCGCAGGCTGGCGCGGCGGCGCCATGTGGGCGCCGGTGTCGCCATCGCTGACGGCCGCCGGAAAGCCCGCAGCCCCACGGGCTGTGGGGCCACGCGAGCGGCTGCCAAAGAGCTTTCCAAGGAGGCATCGCTTTCCCTCGTGGCTCTTCGGGCGTGGGAGCTGTCGCCAGAGCCGCGGCCCTACCGGAAAATGCTTCGCAGGCTGGCGCGGCGGCGCCACGTGGGCGCCGGTGTAGCCGAGGCTGACGGCTGCCGGAAAGCCCGCAGCCCCACGGGCTGTGGGGCCACACGAGCGGCTGCCAAAGAGCTTTCCAACCAGCCACGGCTTTCCCTCCTGGCTCTTCGGGCGTGGGAGCGGTCGCCAGAGCCGCGGCCCTACCGGAAAATTCTTTGCAGGCTGGCGCCGCGGCGCTACGTGGTCGCAGGTGTCGCCTAGGCTGACGGCCGCCGGAAAGCCCGCAGCCCCACGGGCTGTGGGGCCATGCGAGCGGCTGCCAAAGAGCTTTCCAAGGAGGCACGGCTTTCCCTCCTGGCTCTTCGGGCGTGGGAGCTGTCGCCAGAGCTGCGGCCCTAACGGAAAATGCTTCGCAGGCTGGCGCATTGGCGCCACGTGGGCGCCGGAGTCGCCGAGGCTGACGGTCGCTGGAAAGCCCGCAGCCCCACGGGCTGTGGGGCCACGTGAGCGGCTGCCAAAGAGGTTTCCAACGAGGCACGGCTTTCCCTCCTGGCTCTTCGGGCGTGGGAGCTGTCACCAGAGCTGCGGCCCTAACGGAAAATGCTTCGCAGGCTGGCGCATTGGCGCCACGTGGGCGCCGGTGTTGCCGAGGCTGACGGTCGCTGGAAAGCCCGCAGCCCCACGGGCTGTGGGGCCACGTGAGCGGCTGCCAAAGAGGTTTCCAACGAGGCACGGCTTTCCCTCCTGGCTCTTCGGGCGTGGGAGCTGTCACCAGAGCCGCGGCCCTACCGGAAAATGCTTCGAAGGCTGGCGCGGCGGCGCCACGTGGGCGCCGGTGTCGCTGAGGCTGACGGCCGCCGGAAAGCCCGCAGCCCCACGGGCTGTGGGGCCACGCGAGCGGCTGCCAAAGAGCTTTCCAACGAGGCACGGCTTTCCCTCCTGGCTCTTCGGGCGTGGGAGCTGTCGCCAGAGCCGCGGCCCTACCGGAAAATGCTTCGCAGGCTGGCGCGGCGGCGCCACGTGGGCGCCGGTGTCGCCAACGCTGACGGCCGCCGGAAAGCCCGCAGCCCCACGGGCTGTGGGGCCACGCGAGCGGCTGCCAAAGAGGTTTCCAAGGAGGCACGGCTTTCCCTCCTGGCTCTTCGGGCGTGGGAGCTGTCGCCAGAGCCGCGGACCTACCGGAAAATGCTTCGCAGGCTGATGCGGGGGCGCCATGTGGGTGCAGGTGGCGCCGAGGCTGACGGTTGCCGGAAAGCCCGCAGCCCCACGGGCTGTGGGGCCACGCGAGCGGCTGCCAAAGAGCTTTCCAACCAGCCACGGCTTTCCCTTCTGGCTCTTCGGGCGTGGGAGCTGTCGCCAGAGCCGCGGCCCTACCGGAAAATGCTTCGCAGGCTGGCGCCGCGGCGCTACGTGGTCGCAGGTGTCGCCGAGGCTGACGGCCGCCGGAAAGCCCGCAGCCCCACGGGCTGTGGGGCCACGCGAGCGGCTGCCAAAGAGCTTTCCAACGAGGCACGGCTTTCCCTCCTGGCTCTTCGGAAGTGGGAGCTGCCGCCAGAACCGCGGCCCTACCGGAAAATGCTTCGCAGGCTGGCGCAGCGGCGCCACGTGGGCGCCGGTGTCGCCAATGCTGACGGCTGCCGGAAAGCCCGCAGCCCCACGGGCTGTGGGGCCATGCGAGCTGCTGCCAAAGAGCTTTCCAAGGAGGCACGGCTTTCCCTCCTGACTCTTCGGGCGTGGGAGCTGTCGCCAGAGCCACGGCCCTACCGGAAAATGCTTCGCAGGCTGGCGCGGCGGCGCCACGTGGGCGCTGGTGTCGCCGAGGCTGACGGCCGCCGGAAAGCCCGCAGCCCCACGGGCTGTGGGGCCACGCGAGCGGCTGCCAAAGAGCTTTCCAACCAGCCACGGCTTTCCCTTCTGGCTCTTCGGGCGTGGGAGCTCTCGCCAGAGCCGCGGCCCTACCGGAAAATGCTTCGCAGGCTGGCGCCGCGGCGCTACGTGGTCGCAGGTGTCGCCGAGGCTGACGGCCGCCGGAAAGCCCGCAGCCCCACGGGCTGTGGGGCCACGCGAGCGGCTGCCAAAGAGCTTTCCAACGAGGCACGGCTTTCCCTCCTGGCTCTTCGGAAGTGGGAGCTGCCGCCAGAACCGCGGCCCTACCGGAAAATGCTTCGCAGGCTGGCGCGGCGGCGCCACGTGGGGGCCGGTGTCGCTGAGGCTGACGGCCGCCGGAAAGCCCGCAGCCCCACGGGCTGTGGGTCCATGCGAGCGGCTGCCAAAGAGCTTTCCAAGGAGGCACGGCTTTCCCTCCTGGCTCTTCGGGCGTGGGAGCTGTCGCCAGAGCTGCGGCCCTACCGGAAAATGCTTCGCAGGCTGGCGCGGCGGCGACACCTTGGCGCCGTTCTCGCCGAGGCTGACGGCCGCCAGAAAGCCCGCAGCCCCACGGGCTGTGGGGCCATGCGAGCGGCTGCCAAAGAGCTTTCCAAGGAGGCACGGCTTTCCCTCCTGGCTCTTCGGGCGTGGGAGCTGTCGCCAGAGCTGCGGCCCTAACGGAAAATGCTTCGCAGGCTGGCGCATTGGCGCCACGTGGGCGCCGGTGTCGCCGAGGCTGACGGTCGCTGGAAAGCCCGCAGCCCCACGGGCTGTGGGGCCACGTGAGCGGCTGCCAAAGAGGTTTCCAACGAGGCACGGCTTTCCCTCCTGGCTCTTCGGGCATGGGAGCTGTCACCAGAGCCGCGGCCCTACTGGAAAATGCTTCGCAGGCTGGCGCAGCGGCGCCACGTGGGCGCCGGTGTCGCCGAGGCTGACGGCCGCCGGAAAGCCCGCAGCCCCACGGGCTGTGGGGCCACGCGAGCGGCTGCCAAAGAGGTTTCCAAGGAGGCACGGCTTTCCCTCCTGGCTCTTCGGGCGTGGGAGCTGTCGCCAGAGCCGCGGCCCTACCGGAAAATGCTTCGCAGGCTGGCGCGGCGGCGCCACGTGGGCGCCGCTGTCGCCAACGCTGACGGCCGCCGGAAAGCCCGCAGCCCCACGGGCTGTGGGGCCACGCGAGCGGCTGCCAAAGAGGTTTCCAAGGAGGCACGGCTTTCCCTCCTGGCTCTTCGGGCGTGGGAGCTGTCGCCAGAGCCGCGGACCTACCGGAAAATGCTTCGCAGGCTGATGCGGGGGCGCCATGTGGGTGCAGGTGGCGCCGAGGCTGACGGTTGCCGGAAAGCCCGCAGCCCCACGGGCTGTGGGGCCACGCGAGCGGCTGCCAAAGAGCTTTCCAAGGAGGCATGGCTTTCCCTCCTGGCTCTTCGGGCGTGGGAGCTGTCGCCAGAGCCGCGGCCCTACCGGAAAATGCTTCGCAGGCTGGCGCAGCGGCGCCACGTGGGCGCCGGTGTCGCCAATGCTGACGGCTGCCGGAAAGCCCGCAGCCCCACGGGCTGTGGGGCCATGCGAGCTGCTGCCAAAGAGCTTTCCAAGGAGGCACGGCTTTCCCTCCTGGCTCTTCGGGCGTGGGAGCTGTCGCCAGAGCCGCGGCCCTACCGGAAAATGCTTCGCAGGCTGGCGCGGCGGCGCCACGTGGGCGCTGGTGTCGCCGAGGCTGACGGCCGCCGGAAAGCCCGCAGCCCCACGGGCTGTGGGGCCACGCGAGCGGCTGCCAAAGAGCTTTCCAACCAGCCCCGGCTTTCCCTTCTGGCTCTTCGGGCGTGGGAGCTGTCGCCAGAGCCGCGGCCCTACCGGAAAATGCTTCGCAGGCTGGCGCCGCGGCGCTACGTGGTCGCAGGTGTCGCCGAGGCTGACGGCCGCCGGAAAGCCCGCAGCCCCACGGGCTGTGGGGCCACGCGAGCGGCTGCCAAAGAGCTTTCCAACGAGGCACGGCTTTCCCTCCTGGCTCTTCGGAAGTGGGAGCTGCCGCCAGAATCACGGCCCTACCGGAAAATGCTTCGCAGGCTGGCGCGGCGGCGCCACGTGGGCGCCGGTGTCGCCGAGGCTGACGGCCGCCGGAAAGCCCGCAGCCCCACGGGCTGTGGGGCCATGCGAGCGGCTGCCAAAGAGCTTTCCAAGGAGGCACGGCTTTCCCTCCTGGCTCTTCGGGCGTGGGAGCTGTCGCCAGAGCTGCGGCCCTACCGGAAAATGCTTCGCAGGCTGGCGCGGCGGCGACACCTTGGCGCCGTTCTCGCCGAGGCTGATGGCTGCCGGAAAGCCCGCAGCCCCACGGGCTGTGGGGCCACGCGAGCGGCTGCCAAAGAGCTTTCCAACGAGGCACGGCTTTCCCTCCTGGCTCTTCGGGCGTGGGAGCTGTCGCCAGAGCTGCGGCCCTACCGCAAAATGCTTCGCAGGCTGGCGCAGCGGCGCCACGTGTGCGCCGGTGTCGCCGAGGCTGACGGCCGCCGGAAAGCCCGCAGCCCCACGGGCTGTGGGGCCACGCGAGCGGCTGCCAAAGAGCTTTCCAACGAGGCACGGCTTTCCCTCCTGGCTCTTCGGGCGTGGGAGCTGTCGCCAGAGCCGCGGCCCTACCGGAAAATGCTTCGCAGGCTGGCGCGGCGGCGCCACGTGGGCGCCGGTGTCGCCGAGGCTGACGGCCGCCGGAAAGCCCGCAGCCCCACGGGCTGTGGGGCCACGCGAGCGGCTGCCAAAGAGCTTTGCAACGAGGCACGGCTTTCCCTCCTGGCTCTTCGGGCGTGGGAGCGGTCGCCAGAGCCGCGGCCCTACCGGAAAATTCTTTGCAGGCTGGCGCCGCGGCGCTACGTGGTCGCAGGTGTCGCCTAGGCTGATGGCTGCCGGAAAGCCCGCAGCCCCACGGGCTGTGGGGCCACGCGAGCGGCTGCCAAAGAGCTTTCCAACCAGGCACGGCTTTCCCTTCTGGCTCTTCGGGCGTGGGAGCTGTCGCCAGAGCCGCGGCCCTACCGGAAAATGCTTCGCAGGCTGGCGCCGCGGCGCCACGTGATCGCAGGTGTCGCCGAGGCTGACGGCCGCCGGAAAGCCCGCAGCCCCACGGGCTGTGGGGCCACGCGAGCGGCTGCCAAAGAGCTTTCCAACGAGGCACGGCTTTCCCTCCTGGCTCTTCGGAAGTGGGAGCTGCCGCCAGAACCGCGGCCCTACCGGAAAATGCTTCGCAGGCTGGCGCGGCGGCGCCACGTGGGCGCCGGTGTCGCCGAGGCTGATGGCTGCCGGAAATCCCGCAGCCCCACGGGCTGTGGGGCCACGTGAGCAGCTGCCAAAGAGCTTTCCAACGAGGCACGGCTTTCCCTCCTGGCTCTTCAGGCGTGGGAGCTGTCGCCAGAGCCGCGGCCCTACCGGAAAATGCTTCGCAGGCTGGCGTGGCGGCGCCACGTGGGCGCCGGTGTCGCCGAGGCTGACGGCTGCCGGAAAGCCCGCAGCCCCACGGGCTGTGGGGCCACACGAGCGGCTGCCAAAGAGCTTTCCAACCAGCCACGGCTTTCCCTCCTGGCTCTTCGGGCGTGGGAGCTGTCGCCAGAGACGCGGCCCTACCGGAAAATTCTTTGCAGGCTGGCGCCGCGGCGCTACGTGGTCGCAGGTGTCGCCTAGGCTGACGGCCGCCGGAAAGCCCGCAGCCCCACGGGCTGTGGGGCCATGCGAGCAGCTGCCAAAGAGCTTTCCAAGGAGGCACGGCTTTCCCTCCTGGCTCTTCGGGCGTGGGAGCTGTCGCCAGAGCTGCGGCCCTAACGGAAAATGCTTCGCAGGCTGGCGCGGCGGCGCCACGTGGGCGCCGGTGTCGCCAACGCTGACGGCCGCCGGAAAGCCCGCAGCCCCACGGGCTGTGGGGCCACGCCAGCGGCTGCCAAAGAGGTTTCCAAGGAGGCACGGCTTTCCCTCCTGGCTCTTCGGGCGTGGGAGCTGTCGCCAGAGACGCGGACCTACCAGAAAATGCTTCGCAGGCTGATGCGGGGGCGCCATGTGGGTGCAGGTGGCGCCGAGGCTGACGGTTGCCGGAAAGCCCGCAGCCCCACGGGCTGTGGGGCCACGCGAGCGGCTGCCAAAGAGCTTTCCAAGGAGGCATGGCTTTCCCTCCTGGCTCTTCGGGCGTGGGAGCTGTCGCCAGAGCCGCGGCCCTACCGGAAAATGCTTCGCAGGCTGGCGCAGCGGCGCCACGTGGGCGCCGGTGTCGCCAATGCTGACGGCTGCCGGAAAGCCCGCAGCCCCACGGGCTGTGGGGCCATGCGAGCTGCTGCCAAAGAGCTTTCCAAGGAGGCACGGCTTTCCCTCCTGGCTCTTCGGGCGTGGGAGCTGTCGCCAGAGCCGCGGCCCTACCGGAAAATGCTTCGCAGGCTGGCGCGGCGGCGCCACGTGGGCGCTGGTGTCGCCGAGGCTGACGGCCGCCGGAAAGCCCGCAGCCCCACGGGCTGTGGGGCCACGCGAGCGGCTGCCAAAGAGCTTTCCAACCAGCCCCGGCTTTCCCTTCTGGCTCTTCGGGCGTGGGAGCTGTCGCCAGAGCCGCGGCCCTACCGGAAAATGCTTCGCAGGCTGGCGCGGCGGCGCCACGTGGGCGCCGGTGTCGCCATCGCTGACGGCCGCCGGAAAGCCCGCAGCCCCACGGGCTGTGGGGCCACGCGAGCGGTTGCCAAAGAGCTTTCCAAGGAGGCACCGCTTTCCCTCGTGGCTCTTCGGGCATGGGAGCTGTCGCCAGAGCCGCGGCCATACCGGAAAATGCTTCGCAGGCTGGCACGGCGGCGCCACGTGGGCGCCGGTCTCGCCAACGCTGACGGCCGCCGGAAAGCCCGCAGCTCCACGGGCTGTGGGGCCACGCGAGCGGCTGCCAAAGAGGTTTCCAAGGAGGCACGGCTTTCCCTCCTGGCTCTTCGGGCGTGGGAGCTGTCGCCAGAGCCGCGGCCCTACCGGAAAATGCTTCGCAGGCTGATGCGGGGGCGCCATGTGGGTGCAGGTGGCGCCGAGGCTGACGGTTGCCGGAAAGCCCGCAGCCCCACGGGCTGTGGGGCCACGCGAGCGGCTGCCAAAGAGCTTTCCAAGGAGGCATGGCTTTCCCTCCTGGCTCTTCGGGCGTGGGAGCTGTCGCCAGAGCCGCAGCCCTACCGGAAAATGCTTCGCAGGCTGGCGTGGCGGCGCTGGGTGGTCGCAGGTGTCGCCGAGGCTGACGGCCGCCGGAAAGCCCGCAGCCCCACGGGCTGTGGGGCCACGCGAGCGGCTGCCAAAGAGCTTTCCAACGAGGCACAGCTTTCCCTCCTGGCTCTTCGGAAGTGGGAGCTGCCGCCAGAACCGCGGCCCTACCGGAAAATGCTTCGCAGGCTGGCGCGGCGGCGCCACGTGGGCGCCGGTGTCGCCGAGGCTGACGGCCGCCGGAAAGCCCGCAGCCCCACGGGCTGTGGGGCCATGCGAGCGGCTGCCAAAGAGCTTTCCAACGAGGCACGGCTTTCCCTCCTGGCTCTTCGGGCGTGGGAGCTGTCGCCAGAGCCGCGGCCCTACCGGAAAATGCTTTGCAGGCTGGCGCGGCGGCGCCACCTTGGCGCCGTTCTCGCCGAGGCTGATGGCTGCCGGAAAGCCCGCAGCCCCACGGGCTGTGGGGCCACGCGAGCGGCTGCCAAAGAGCTTTCCAACGAGGCATGGCTTTCCCTCCTGGCTCTTCGGGCGTGGGAGCTGTCGCCAGAGCCGCGGTCCTACCGCAAAATTCTTCGCAGGCTGGCGCAGCGGCGCCACGTGGGCGCCGGTGTCGCCGAGGCTGACGGCCGCCGGAAAGCCCGCAGCCCCACGGGCTGCGGGGCCACGTGAGGAGCTGCCAAAGAGCTTTCCAACGAGGCACGGCTTTCCCTCCTGGCTCTTCGGGCGTGGGAGCTGTCACCAGAGCCGCGGCCCTACCAGAAAATGCTTCGCAGGCTGGCGCGGCGGCGCCACGTGGGCGCCGGTGTCGCCATCGCTGACGGCCGCCGGAAAGCCCGCAGCCCCACGGGCTGTGGGGCCACGCCAGCGGCTGCCAAAGAGCTTTCCAAGGAGGCACCGCTTTCCCTCGTGGCTCTTCGGGCGTGGGAGCTGTCGCCAGAGCCGCGGCCCTACCGGAAAATGCTTCGCAGGCTGGCGCGGCGGCGCCACGTGGGCGCCGGTGTAGCCGAGGCTGACGGCTGCCGGAAAGCCCGCAGCCCCACGGGCTGTGGGGCCACGCCAGCGGCTGCCAAAGACCTTTCCAACGAGGCACGGCTTTCCCTCCTGGCTCTTCGGGCGTGGGAGCTGTCGCCAGAGCCGCGGCCCTACCGGAAAATGCTTCGCAGGCTGATGCGGGGGCGCCATGTGGGTGCAGGTGGCGCCAAGGCTGACGGCTGCCGGAAAGACTGCAGCCCCACGGGATGTGGGGCAACGCGAGCGGCTGCCAAAGAGCTTTCCAAGGAGGCACGGCTTTCCCTCCTGGCTCTTCGGGCGTGGGAGCTGTCGCCAGAGCCGCGGCCCTACCGGAAAATGCTTCGCAGGCTGGCGTGGCGTCGCCACGTGGGCGCCGGTGTCGCCGAGGCTGACGGCCGCCGGAAAGCCCGCAGCCCCACGGGCTGTGGGGCCACGCGAGCGGCTGCCAAAGAGCTTTCCAACGAGGCACGGCTTTCCCTCCTGGCTCTTCGGGCGTGGGAGCTGTCGCCAGAGACGCGGCCCTACCGGAAAATGCTTCGCAGGCTGGCGCAGCGGCGCCACGTGGGCGCCGGTGTCGCCGAGGCTGACGGCCGCCGGAAAGCCCGCAGCCCCACGGGCTGTGGGGCCACGCGAGCGGCTGCCAAAGAGCTTTGCAACGAGGCACGGCTTTCCCTCCTGGCTCTTCGGGCGTGGGAGCTGTCACCAGAGCCGCGGCCCTACCGGAAAATTCTTTGCAGGCTGGCGCCGCGGCGCTACGTGGTCGCAGGTGTCGCCGAGGCTGACGGCCGCCGGAAAGCCTGCAGCCCCACGGGCTGTGGGGCCACGCGAGTGGCTGCCAAAGAGCTTTCCAACGAGGCATGGCTTTCTCTCCTGGCTCTTCGGGCGTGTGAGCTGTCGCCAGAGCAGCGGTCCTACCGGAAAATGCTTCGCAGGCTGGCGCGGCGGCGCCACGTGGGCGCCGCTGTCGCCGAGGCTGACGGCCGCCGGAAAGCCCGCAGCCCCACGGGCTGTGGGGCCACGCGAGCGGCTGCCAAAGAGCTTTCCAATGAGGCACGGCTTTCCCTCCTGGCTCTTCGGGCATGGGAGCTGTCGCCAGAGCCGCGGCCCTACCGGAAAATGCTTCGCAGGCTGGCGCCGCGGCGCTACGTGGTCGCAGGTGTCGCCGAGGCTGACGGCCGCCGGAAAGCCCGCAGCCCCACGGGCTGTGGGGCCACGCGAGCGGCTGCCAAAGAGCTTTCCAAGGAGGCACGGCTTTCCCTCCTGGCTCTTCGGGCGTGGGAGCTGCCGCCAGAACCGCGGCCCTACCGGAAAATGCTTCGCAGGCTGGCGCGGCGGCGCCACGTGGGCGCCGGTGTCGCCGAGGCTGACGGCCGCCGGAAAGCCCGCAGCCCCACGGGCTGTGGGGCCACGCGAGCGGCTGCCAAAGAGGTTTCCAAGGAGGCACGGCTTTCCCTCCTGGCTCTTCGGGCGTGGGAGCTGTCGCCAGAGCCGCGGACCTACCGGAAAATGCTTCGCAGGCTGATGCGGGGGGCGCCATGTGGGTGCAAGGTGGCGCCGAGGCTGACGGTTGCCGGAAAGCCCGCAGCCCCACGGGCTGTGGGGGCCACGCGAGCGGCTGCCAAAAGAGCTTTCCAAGGAGGCATGGCTTTCCCTCCTGGCTCTTCGGGCGTTGGAGCTGTCGCCAGAGCCGCAGCCCTACCGGAAAATGCTTCGCAGGCTGGCGTGGCGGCGCTACGTGGTCGCAGGTGTCGCCGAGGCTGACGGCCGCCGGAAAGCCCGCAGCCCCACGGGCTGTGGGGCCACGCGAGCGGCTGCCAAAGAGCTTTCCAACGAGGCACAGCTTTCCCTCCTGGCTCTTCGGAAGTGGGAGCTGCCGCCAGAACCGCGGCCCTACCGGAAAATGCTTCGCAGGCTGGCGCGGCGGCGCCACGTGGGCGCCGGTGTCGCCGAGGCTGACGGCCGCCGGAAAGCCCGCAGCCCCACGGGCTGTGGGGCCACGCGAGCGGCTGCCAAAGAGCTTTCCAACGAGGCACGGCTTTCCCTCCTGGCTCTTCGGGCGTGGGAGCTGTCGCCAGAGCCGCGGCCCTACCGGAAAATGCTTTGCAGGCTGGCGCGGCGGCGCCACCTTGGCGCCGTTCTCGCCGAGGCTGATGGCTGCCGGAAAGCCCGCAGCCCCACGGGCTGTGGGGCCACGCGAGCGGCTGCCAAAGAGCTTTCCAACGAGGCACGGCTTTCCCTCCTGGCTCTTCGGCGTGGGAGCTGTCGCCAGAGCCGCGGCCCTACCGGAAAATGCTTCGCAGGCTGGCGCAGCGGCGCCACGTGGGCGCCGGTGTCGCCGAGGCTGACGGCCGCCGGAAAGCCCGCAGCCCCACGGGCTGTGGGGCCACGTGAGCAGCTGCCAAAGAGCTTTCCAACGAGGCACGGCTTTCCCTCCTGGCTCTTCGGGCGTGGGAGCTGTCACCAGAGCCGCGGCCCTACCAGAAAATGCTTCGCAGGCTGGCGCGGCGGCGCCACGTGGGCGCCGGTGTCGCCATCGCTGACGGCCGCCGGAAAGCCCGCAGCCCCACGGGCTGTGGGGCCACGCCAGCGGCTGCCAAAGAGCTTTCCAAGGAGGCACCGCTTTCCCTCGTGGCTCTTCGGGCGTGGGAGCTGTCGCCAGAGCCGCGGCCCTACCGGAAAATGCTTCGCAGGCTGGCGCGGCGGCGCCACGTGGGCGCCGGTGTAGCCGAGGCTGACGGCTGCCGGAAAGCCCGCATCCCCACGGGCTGTGGGGCCACACGAGCGGCTGCCAAAGAGCTTTCCAACCAGCCACGGCTTTCCCTCCTGGCTCTTCGGACGTGGGAGCTGTCGCCAGAGCCGCGGCCCTACCGGAAAATGCTTCGCAGGCTGGCGCGGCGGCGCCACGTGGTCGCAGGTGTCGCCGAGGCTGACGGCCGCCGGAAAGCCCGCAGCCCCACGGGCTGTGGGGGGCCACGCCAGCGGCTGCCAAAGAGCTTTCCAACGAGGCACGGCTTTCCCTCCTGGCTCTTCGGGCGTGGGAGCTGTCGCCAGAGCCGCGGCCCTACCAGAAAATGCTTCGCAGGCTGGGCGCAGGCGGCGCCACGTGGGCGCCGGTGGTGTCGAGGCTGACGGCCGCCGGAAAGCCCGCAGCCCCACGGGCTGTGGGGCCACGCCAGCGGCTGCCAAAGAGCTTTCCAACGAGGCACGGCTTTCCCTCCTGGCTCTTCGGGCGTGGGAGCTGTCGCCAGAGCCGCGGCCCTACCGGAAAATGCTTCGCAGGCTGATGCGGGGGCGCCATGTGGGTGCAGGTGGCGCCAAGGCTGACGGCTGCCGGAAAGACTGCAGCCCCACGGGCTGTGGGGCAACGCGAGCGGCTGCCAAAGAGCTTTCCAAGGAGGCACGGCTTTCCCTCCTGGCTCTTCGGGCGTGGGAGCTGTCGCCAGAGCCGCGGCCCTACCCGGAAAATGCTTCGCAGGCTGGCGCGGCGTCGCCACGTGGGCGCCGGTGTCGCCGAGGCTGACGGCCGCCGGAAAGCCCGCAGCCCCACGGGCTGTGGGGCCACGCGAGCGGCTGCCAAAGAGCTTTCCAACGAGGCACGGCTTTCCCTCCTGGCTCTTCGGGCGTGGGAGCTGTCGCCAGAGCCGCGGCCCTACCGGAAAATGCTTCGCAGGCTGGCGCAGCGGCGCCACGTGGGCGCCGGTGTCGCCCGAGGCTGACGGCCGCCGGAAAGCCCGCAGCCCCACGGGCTGTGGGGCCACGCGAGCGGCTGCCAAAGAGCTTTGCAACGAGGCACGGCTTTCCCTCCTGGCTCTTCGGGCGTGGGAGCTGTCACCAGAGCCGCGGCCCTACCGGAAAATTCTTTGCAGGCTGGCGCCGCGGCGCTACGTGGTCGCAGGTGTCGCCGAGGCTGACGGCCGCCGGAAAGCCCGCAGCCCCACGGGCTGTGGGGCCACGCGAGCGGCTGCCAAAGAGCTTTCCAATGAGGCACGGCTTTCCCTCCTGGCTCTTCGGGCATGGGAGCTGTCGCCAGAGCCGCGGCCCTACCGGAAAATGCTTCGCAGGCTGGCGCCGCGGCGCTACGTGGTCGCAGGTGTCGCCGAGGCTGACGGCCGCCGGAAAGCCCGCAGCCCCACGGGCTGTGGGGCCCACGCGAGCGGCTGCCAAAGAGCTTTCCAAGGAGGCACGGCTTTTCCCTCCTGGCCTCTTCGGGGCGTGGGAGCTGCCGCCAGAACCGCGGCCCTACCGGAAAATGCTTCGCAGGCTGGCGCGGCGGCGCCACGTGGGCGCCGGTGTCGCCGAGGCTGACGGCCGCCGGAAAGCCCGCAGCCCCACGGGCTGTGGGGCCACGCGAGCGGCTGCCAAAGAGGTTTCCAAGGAGGCACGGCTTTCCCTCCTGGCTCTTCGGGCGTGGGAGCTGTCGCCAGAGCCGCGGACCTACCGGAAAAATGCTTCGCAGGCTGATGCGGGGGCGCCATGTGGGTGCAGGTGGCGCCGAGGCTGACGGTTGCCGGAAAGCCCGCAGCCCCACGGGCTGTGGGGCCACGCGAGCGGCTGCCAAAGAGCTTTCCAAGGAGGCATGGCTTTCCCTCCTGGCTCTTCGGGCGTGGGAGCTGTCGCCAGAGGCCGCAGCCCTACCGGAAAATGCTTCGCAGGCTGGCGTGGCGGCGCTACGTGGTCGCAGGTGTCGCCGAGGCTGACGGCCGCCGGAAAGCCCGCAGCCCCACGGGCTGTGGGGCCACGCGAGCGGCTGCCAAAGAGCTTTCCAACGAGGCACAGCTTTCCCTCCTGGCTCTTCGGAAGTGGGAGCTGCCGCCAGAACCGCGGCCCTACCGGAAAATGCTTCGCAGGCTGGCGCGGCGTCGCCACGTGGGCGCCGGTGTCGCCGAGGCTGACGGCCCGCCGGAAAGCCCGCAGCCCCACGGGCTGTGGGGGCCATGCGAGCGGCTGCCAAAGAGCTTTCCAACGAGGCACGGCTTTCCCTCCTGGCTCTTCGGGCGTGGGAGCTGTCGCCAGAGCTGCGGCCCTACCGGAAAATGCTTTGCAGGCTGGCGCGGCGGCGCCACCTTGGCGCCGTTCTCGCCGAGGCTGATGGCTGCCGGAAAGCCCGCAGCCCCACGGGCTGTGGGGCCACGCGAGCGGCTGCCAAAGATCTTTCCAACGAGGCACGGCTTTCCCTCCTGGCTCTTCGGGCGTGGGAGCTGTCGCCAGAGCCGCGGCCCTACCGGAAAATGCTTCGCAGGCTGGCGCAGCGGCGCCACGTGGGCGCCGGTGTCGCCGAGGCTGACGGCCCGCCGGAAAGCCCGCAGCCCCACGGGCTGTGGGGCCACGTGAGCAGCTGCCAAAGAGCTTTCCAACGAGGCACGGCTTTCCCTCCTGGCTCTTCGGGCGTGGGAGCTGTCACCAGAGCCGCGGCCCTACCAGAAAATGCTTCGCAGGCTGGCGCGGTGGCGCCACGTGGGCGCCGGTGTCGCCATCGCTGACGGCCGCCGGAAAGCCCGCAGCCCCACAGGCTGTGGGGCCACGCGAGCGGCTGCCAAAGAGCTTTCCAAGGAGGCACCGCTTTCCCTCGTGGCTCTTCGGGCGTGGGAGCTGTCGCCAGAGCCGCGGCCCTACCGGAAAATGCTTCGCAGGCTGGCGCGGCGGCGCCACGTGGGCGCCGGTGTAGCCGAGGCTGACGGCTGCCGGAAAGCCCGCAGCCCCACGGGCTGTGGGGCCACACGAGCGGCTGCAGCCCAAAGAGCTTCCAACCAGCCACGGCTTTCCCTCCTGGCTCTTCGGACGTGGGAGCTGTCGCCAGAGCCGCGGCCCTACCGGGAAAATGCTTCGCAGGCTGGCGCGGCGGCGCCACGTGGTCGCAGGTGTCGCCGAGGCTGACGGCCGCCGGAAAGCCCGCAGCCCCACGGGCTGTGGGGCCACGCGAGCGGCTGCCAAAGAGCTTTCCAACGAGGCACGGCTTTCCCTCCTGGCTCTTCGGGCGTGGGAGCTGTCGCCAGAGCCGCGGCCCTACCAGAAAATGTTTCGCAGGCTGGCGCGGCGGCGCCACCTTGGCGCCGGTGTCGCCGAGGCTGACAGCCGCCGGAAAGCCCGCAGACCCACGGGCTGTGGGGCCACGCGAGCGGCTGCCAAAGAGCTTTCCAACGAGGCACGGCTTTCCCTCCTGGCTCTTCGGGCGTGGGAGCTGTCGCCAGAGCCGCGGCCCTACCGGAAAATGCTTCGCAGGCTGGCGCGGCGGCGCCACGTGGGCGCCGGTGGTGTCGAGGCTGACGGCCGCCGGAAAGCCCGCAGCCCCACGGGCTGTGGGGCCACGCCAGCGGCTGCCAAAGAGCTTTCCAACGAGGCACGGCTTTCCCTCCTGGCTCTTCGGGCGTGGGAGCTGTCGCCAGAGCCGCGGCCCTACCGGAAAATGCTTCGCAGGCTGATGCGGGGGCGCCATGTGGGTGCAGGTGGCGCCAAGGCTGACGGCTGCCGGAAAGACTGCAGCCCCACGGGCTGTGGGGCAACGCGAGCGGCTGCCAAAGAGCTTTCCAAGGAGGCACGGCTTTCCCTCCTGGCTCTTCGGGCGTGGGAGCTGTCGCCAGAGCCCGCGGCCCTACCGGAAAATGCTTCGCAGGCTGGCGCGGCGGCGCCACGTGGGCGCCGCTGTCGCCGAGGCTGACGGCCGCCGGAAAGCCCGCAGCCCCCACGGGCTGTGGGGCCACGCGAGCGGCTGCCAAAGAGCTTTCCAACGAGGCACGGCTTTCCCTCCTGGCTCTTCGGGCGTGGGAGCTGTCGCCAGAGCCGCGGCCCTACCGGAAAATGCTTCGCAGGCTGGCGTGGCGGCGCCACGTGGGCGCCGGTGTCGCCGAGGCTGACGACCGCCGGAAAGCCCGCAGCCCCACGGGCTGTGGGGCCACGCGAGCGGCTGCCAAAGAGCTTTGCAACGAGGCACGGCTTTCCCTCCTGGCTCTTCGGGCGTGGGAGCTGTCACCAGAGCCGCGGCCCTACCGGAAAATGCTTCGCAGGCTGGCGCGGCGGCGCCACGTGGGCGCCGCTGTCGCCGAGGCTGACGGCCGCCGGAAAGCCCGCAGCCCCCACGGGCTGTGGGGCCACGCGAGCGGCTGCCAAAGAGCTTTCCAAGGAGGCACGGCTTTCCCTCCTGGCTCTTCGGGCGTGGGAGCTGTCGCCAGAGCCGCGGCCCTACCGGAAAATGCTTCGCAGGCTGGCGCCGCGGCGCTACGTGGTCGCAGG
>NW_026529762.1:0-50282 GCF_028500815.1 Rissa tridactyla | reverse complement strand
CTACCTGGACATGTGGCTTGGACCCAGTCATGTGGGTTGGATCCGCAGCTGTGGGGCTGACCTGGCCCTGGACATGTGGGTCCTACCTGGAGACCTTGGTCCTACCTGGCCCCAGATATGTGGGTCCTACCTGGCCCCGGACACGTGGGTCCCACCTGGAGACCTTGGTCCTACCTGGACCCAGATATGTGGGTCCTACCTGGCCCCGGACACGTGGGGTCCCACCTGGAGACCTTGGTCCTACCTGGCCCCCAGATATGTGGGTCCTACCTGGCCCCGGACACGTGGGTCCTACCTGGAGACCTTGGTCCTACCTGGACACATGGGTCCCCACGTGGCCCCAGATACGTGGGTCCTACCTGGACACGTGGGTCCCACCTGGCCCCAGATATGTGGGTCCTACCTGGAGACCTTGGTCCTACTTGGCCCCAGACATGTGGGTCCTACCTGGACACGTGGGTCCCACCTGGCCACTGGGCCGGGTGGGTGGAACTGGGACGCGTGGGTCACCCCAGGCCACCTGGGTCCCACCTGGCCGCGTGGGAGGGACGTGGACACGTGGGTCCCCACCTGGCCCCAGACACGTGGGGCTGACCTAGGCCCGGCCCCCTGGGTCCCACCTGCCCCCCCCTCCTCCCTGTCCCCCACGTGCCACCACCCCTGACCTGCTCGTCCCCCCACGGCGGGGCCCTGCCGGGGGTCGGGGGGGGGACAGCGGGACCCCCAGCGCCCCACGGCAGAGGGAGCCCGCCCCCAGGGGCTCCGCGGGAGAGGGGGCGCGGGGCTGGGGACATGGGGGGGGGACAGGTTTGGGGACAGGGTGACGGTTTGGGGGGGGGACACGTTGCAGGTTTGGGGACACGGGGGGGCAGGTTTGGGGACACAGGGGGGTGGGTTTGGGGACAGGGTGAAGTTTTGGGGACACGGGGGGGCAGGTTTGGGGATGCGCATGTGGGTTTGGGGACACATCGCGTGTTTGGGGACACGGGGTGTGGGTTTGGGGGACACGGTGACAGTTTGGGGGGACACGGGGCAGGTTTGGGGACACAGCACAGGGGTGGGGACAGGGTGCGGGTTTGGGGACAGGGTGAAGTTTTGGGGACACGGGGTGTGGGTCTGGGGACATGCATGTGGGTTTGGGGACATGTCGCGTGTTTGGGGACACAGGGTGCGGGTTTTGGGGACACAAGGGGCAGGTTTGGGGACATGGGGTGTGGGGTTGGGGACACGGTGAAGTTTTGGGGACACAGGGGGCTGGTTTGGGGACACAGTCCAGGTTTTGGGGACACAGGGTGCGGGGTTTGGGGGGGACAGGCTGTGGGTTCGGGGACAGAGGGTGAAGGTTTGGGGACACGATGACGCTTTGGGGACACAGGGTGCGGGTTTGGGGACACGTTGCGGGTTTGGGGACAGGGGGTGCAGGTTTTGGGGGACATGGGGACACAGGGTGTGGGGTTTGGGGACACGGGGGTTTGGGGACACAGGGTGCGGGTTTGGGGACGCGCATGTGGGTTTGGGGACACGTTGCAGGTTTGGGGACACGGGGTGGGGGTTTGGGGGGACATGGGGACGGTTTGGGGACAGGGTGCGGGTCTGGGGACAGGGTGACAGTTTGGGGACAGAGGGACGGTTTGGGGACAGGGTGCAGGTTTTGGGGACACGGGGGGGCAGGTTTGGGGACACAGTCCAGGTTTTGGGGACACAGGGGGCAGGTATGGGGACAGGGTGACGGTTTGGGGACACAGTCCAGGTTTTGGGGACACAGGGTGCGGGTTTGGGGACACGGTGAAGTTTTGGGGACACAAGGGGCAGGTTTGGGGACACATTGCGGGTTTGGGGACATGGGGACACAGGGTGTGGGTCTGGGGACACGGGGGGGCGGGTTTGGGGGACAGGGTGCAGGTTTTGGGGACAGGGTGCAGGTTTGGGGACACGGGGGGTGGGTTTGGGGACACGCTGCTGGCAGGGGACACACAGGGACTGTCCCCTGTCCCCCCCCCCCGCCTCTCACCGGGGACACGGGGGTCCCCCAAGATGCGGCCGATGTCCCCCCCCCCGGGCTGTGACCGTCCCCGGGGTTGTCCCTGCCAGCGGGGAGGTGACAGCGGGTCCCTCGCCCCCCCCACACACCCGGAGTCACCTCTTGGCGGGGGGGGGGACACGACACCCACTGTCACCCCATGGGTGACGGCCACCCCTGTGCCCCTCCCCCCACAGGGACCCTGGGGGGGCCGCAGGGCTGCGGGGTCCCCTGTGCCCCCCCCCGGCGCGTCGATGGGTCTGGGGGGGGGTCCGTGGCTCCATGGGGGGGGCCCATGTCCCCCATGGAGGGGGGGGGTCGGTGGGTTGGCGGGGGGGATAATCCTATGTGTGCCCCCCCCCGGGGGGAGGTCGGTGGGAGGGTGGGGGTGTCGCGTGTCCCCCCCCGTGGGGGGAGGTCTGTGGGTCCGGGGGGGTGTCCTGTGTCCCCCCCCCGGGGTGGGTCGGTGGCACCATGGGGGGGGGTCCCAGATCCCCACCGCAGGTCGGGGAGGGGGGGGGGAATACCCCACGTCCCTCCCCGTGGGGGTGTGTAGGAAGGTGGGGCGTGCCCCGTGTCCCCCCCCGTGGGGGTGGGGGGGTGTGTGTGGGGGTGTCCCGCGCCCCCCCCGCGGGGCCGTGGGGGGGTGTCCCCCCCCCGCTCACCTCCCCGATCATGGTGGAGTGCTGCTGCACCGCCGCCTCCAGCAGCCGCTCCAGGATGGTCCATTCGCCCATGGCGCCGGCAGCGGGGGGCGCCGCAACGGACCCCCCCCCTCCCACCCGCCCCCCCCCCGGCCCCGCCGGGCCCCCCCCCGCTCAGCGCCGCCGCCCGCCCCCTCGGCCTCGGCCCCGGCCCCGGCCCCGGCCCCGGCCCCATCCCGCACCCGGCGCGGGGCGGCACTGGGAGCGCTGGGCGGGACTGGGAGCGCTGGGGCGGGACCGGGAGCGCTGGGCGGGACTGCGGGCACTGGGCGGGACCGAGGGGGCGGGACTGGTTGTACTGGGTTATAATGGGAAGGCGGCACTGGGTGTACTGGGTTGTACTGGGGAGGCGGGTACTGGTTATACTGGGGAGGCAGCACTGGTTATAGTGGAGGCGGCACTGGTGTACTGGGTTATACTGGGGAGGCGGCACTGGTTATAGTGGAGGCGGCACTGGGTGTACTGGGTTAGACTGGGGAGGCGGCACTGGGTGTACTGGGTTGTACTGGGGAGGCGGCACTGGTTAGACTGGGGAGGAAGGACTGGTTATACTGGGGAGGCGGCACTGGGTGTACTGGGTTATACTGGGGAGGCGGTACTGGTTATACTGGGGAGGCGGCACTGGTTATAGTGGGAGGCGGCACTGGGTGTACTGGGTTGTACTGGGGGCGGCGGCACTGGTTATACTGGGGAGGCAGCACTGGGTGTACTGGGTTGTACTGAGGAGGCGGCACTGGGTGTACTGGGTTAGACTGGGGAGGCGGGCACTGGTTAGACTGGGGAGGAAGGACTGGTTATACTGGGGAGGCGGCACTGGGTGTACTGGGTTAGACTAGGAAGGCGGTACTGGTTAGACTGGGGAGGCGGCACTGGGTGTACTGGGTTAGACTGGGGAGGCGGCACTGGTTATAGTGGGAGGCGGCACTGGGTTGTACTGGGTTAGACTGGGGAGGCGGCACTGGGTGTACTGGGTTGTACTGGGGAGGCGGCACTGGTTATACTGGGGAGGCAGCACTGGGTGTACTGGGTTGTACTGGGGAGGTGGCACTGGGTGTACTGGGTTAGACTGGGGAGGCAGCACTGGGTGTACTGGGTTGTACTGGGGAGGCGGCACTGGGTGTACTGGGTTAGACTGGGGAGGCGGCACTGGTTAGACTGGGGAGGAAGGACTGGTTATACTGGGGAGGCGGCACTGGGTGTACTGGGTTATACTGGGGAGGCGGCACTGGTTATAGTGGGAGGCAGCACTGGGTGTACTGGGTTATACTGGGGTGGCGGCACTGGTTATAGTGGGAGGCAGCACTGGGTGTACTGGGTTATACTGGGGAGGCGGCACTGGTTATAGTGGGAGGCGGCACTGGGTGTACTGGGTTATACTGGGGAGGCGGCACCAGGTGTACTGGGTTGTACTGGGAGGCGGCACTGGTTATAGTAGGAGGCGGCACTGGGTGTACTGGGGTGTACTGGGTTGTACTGGGGAGGCGGCACTGGGTGTACTGGGTTAGACTGGGGAGGTGGCACTGGTTAGACTGGGGAGGTGGCACTGGTTGCACTGGGTGGCAGGCACTGGTGATACTGGGCAGTCACTGGTGATATGGGGGGGCACTGGTCACGCTGGTGGCAGTCAGTGGTTGTACTGGGGGGGGCACTGGTTGCACTGGCAGTCACTGCTTGTACTGGAGGGGGCACTGGTTCATACTGGTTGCACTGGTGGCAGGCACTGGTGACACTGGGGGGGGCACTGGTTGTACTGACCAGTCACTGGTGATACTGGGGGGGGCACTGGTGGCAGTCGCTGGTTCCACGGGGGGTGCACTGGTTGCGCTGGGGGGGGGCCCGGGCGGGGGGGGGGCGGTCCCTCCGCAGCGCGCAGCCGCAGCCATGGCCGCCCCGTTGCGCGTCTCCGTGCTCTACTGGTGGGGCGGGGGGGGCCCGCACCGCTTTGGGGGGGCCCCGTGCCCCGGGAGGGGGGTGGCCCCGTGCCGGGGGGGGGGGGGGGGGGGGGCCGTTCACACGAGGGTGTCCCTGTGCCCGGTTTGGGGGGGGTCCCCGTTCCCGGGGGGGTCCCCGGGTCTTTGGAGGTGGGGGTGTCCCCGTCCCGGGGGGGGTCCCCTGTTTCCACGGGGGGGGGGGCCCTGTGCCTGGTTTGGGGGGGGGGGCGGTTCCCGTTCTCGGTGGGGGGGGGGGTCCCCATTCACACGAGGGGGTTCCCCGTGCCCGGTTTCGGGGGGGGGTCTCTGTGCCCGGGGGGGGTGTCCCTGTTCCCACGGGGGGCGGTCCGCGTGCCGGGGGGAGGTTCCCTGTTCCTACGGGGGGGGGGTCCCATTACCGGGGGGGGGTCCCGTTACCAGGGGGGTCCCTGTGCCTTTGTGGGGGAGGGGTGGTGGTGTCCCCCTTTTCCCACGAGGGGGGGGTCCCCGCCCCGCACCCAGTTTGGGGGGGGTCCCCTGTGCCGGGGGAGGGGGGGGATGTCCCTTTTCCCACGAGGGGGGGGGTCCTCGTGCCCCGGTTTTGGGGGTCCCTGTGCCCTGGGGGGGGGTCCCCTGTGCCCTGGGGGGGGTCCCTTTGCAGGGCTCCCCCCCCTCCCACTGACCACCACATCCCCCCCCGCCGCCCGCAGTGGAGCCTGAGGCTACAGCCCCAAGGTGAGCCTTGTCGTCCCCCCCTCGTCCCCCCCCTCAAAGGGACAGGAGTGACACCCCTCCCCCCCCCCAGGGGCAGGGGGGGCCCCCCCAAAAGGGACAGGGGTGTGACCCCCCCCCCCTCCCCGTTTTCAGTACCAGCAGCTCAAGCAGCAGCTGGAGCGGCGCTTCCCAGGGATGCTGGAGGTGGTGAGTGACGGGGGGGGGACACACACGACACAAGGGACAGCTGGGACCCAGGTGACACCCCCCCTGTGTCGTGTCCCGCCCCCCTAGAGCGGCCAGGGGACGCGGGAGGTGACAGGATGGTTTGAAGTGACAGTGGGCGGGCGCCTGGTCCACTCCAAGAAGGTGGGTGACACACCCCCCCCCCCCCGACACTGTGCCCCCCCCGCCAGCATGTCCCCCCCCTCCCCGATGCCATGTCCCTCTCCCCAGCGCCATGTCCCCCCCCACCAAGTGCCATGGCCCCCGCCCCAGCGTGTCCCCCCCCTCCCCTGAGGCCATGTACCCCCTGACGCCATGTCCCCCTCCCCAGCATGTCACACCCCCCCCAGCACCGTGTCCCCCCCTCCCTGACACCATGTCCCCCTCCCCAGCATGTCACACCCCCCCCAGCACTGTGTCCCCCCCTCCCTGACACCTTGTCCCCCCCCGCCTCAACACCATGTCCCCCTCCCCAGCGTGTCCCCCCCATCCCCGACACCTTGTCCCCTCATGGTGCCCCCCCCGGGGTGCGCCAGCCCCCCCCCGGCCCTGTCCGTCACCGTCCCCGCTGTTGTGTCGTCCCTTCCCCCCCCCGCCCCAGAACGGTGATGGCTTCGTGGACACCGATGCCAAACTCCAAAAGATCGTGGCCGCCATCAAAGCCCTCCTGGCATAGTCGCCGGGCCCCCTAACGAAGGTACGACCCCCTTAACGAAGACACGACCCCCTAACGAGGCTCCAGACTTCCCTAAATGAGGAGGGGGGGGGCCGTCACTGGCGATGCCACCAACCCCGCCGTTGTCCTCCCGCAGCACCCCGCAGCCCCTGCCGCGCTGGCACCCCGAGCGCTCCATGACGGGACCGGCCGAAACGGCCACCGCCGGGCGCCGGGCCCCGACAGTCACTGCGCAGGACGCCGGTGACAACGCGGCGGGTGGCCGGTGAGCTTCGTGTGTGTCCCCCCCCCCTCCCTGCCCCCCGAACCCCGTGTTCCCTCCCTCCGCACTAACCGCCTTCGTCCCTGCGCCGATTTCCTCCGACCTTTGGGTTTTGTGGGTTTTATCTGCCCCAAAAAGCTGGCACCGAACCTGAAGAAAAAAAAAAAAAAAGTCAAAAAATATAGAGAAATGATCTAATTTAATTATTTGTCCCTGTTTCTGCCCGGCGGTGGCTCGTCCCCGCCGTTCCGGTGGCCTTCTGTAACGCTGGCACGGCTCAGTGGCCTTTCTGGAATAAAGTGGTGGAAAATTTGAGGTGGATTTGGTTTTTTTTGGGGTTTTTTTTTTTGCAAGCAGCAAGGAGCTGCACCCGCCTTGGCCTGGTCTGGGCTCCCCTCTAATGAGCCTAACGATCTCCCTCCCCTCGTTTGGACCCAACGATCTCCATCCCCTCGTTTGGACCTAACGAACTCCAGTCCCCTTTGTTTGGACCCAACGATCTCCATTCCCTTTGTTTGGACCCAACGATCTCCATCCCCTTGTTTTGATCTAATGATCTCTATCCCCTCATTTAGACCTAACGAACTCTAATCCCCTCGTTTGGACCTAACGATCTCCATTCCCTCGTTTGGACCTAACGATCTCCAATCCCTTTGTTGGGACCCAACAATCTCCAATCCCTTTGTTGGGACCCAGTGATCTCTATTCCCTCATTTGGACCAAACGAACTCCAGTCCCTTTGTTTGAACCCAACAATCTCCATCCCCTCCATCTCCATCCCCTCGTTTGGACCTAATGAATTCCAGTTCCCTTCATTTGGACCTTAATGAACTCCAATCCCCTCCTTTGGACCTAATAAAAACGAAGCAGCGGCTCTGGGATGGGAGAAGGCCTCGAGACCAGCCCCGAGGAGAAGGCTGTGGGGGTGTTAGCGGAGGAGCAGCTCACCAGGAGAGGGGAGATTTCGATATTGGGAAGAAATTCCTTCCTGTGAGGCTGAATGCATGAGGTGAAGCAGCCCTTCCGCCGCACGGGGCGGATTAAAAACAGGATTAAAGCTTTCCCGCTGCGAGGAAATGGTGAAATGGCGACGTGCTACCTGAAGGCACCAGGATGCTCCTTCAGGCTGGGGAGTGTGGTGATCTTTTCCCCCCCTTTTTTTTTTTTTCGTCTTTTCCGCTTAATTTGGCGTTGAAATCTCTGCTCTAGGGGGCTGTGCGTGCGCGTAAGGGCCCTGAGGCCTGCCCCGGCCCGCCGTGAGGGCGGCGGGTCACAAGATGGCGGCCGTCCCCCCTCACCTCAGCCGACCCCCTCCTCCTCCGCGCCGCGGTGCACGACGGGTAAACGGCCGGCGGCCCCGCCATTTTGTGCCGGGAAAGGCGGGAAGGCAGCGAGAGCACCCACCGCCGGTTCATTTCTCCCCTTCCCCCTTTCCCCCGCCCCTTTCCCTTCCCCGGTTCCCCCTCGACGGTTCCAGCCGGGCACGGCAGGTAACGGGGCGGTGGACGGTAATGGCGGTCACGGCGGGAGCGGGGGGGGCCCAGCGCCGGGGTCGTCTGAGGAGACGCTAGTCCCGCCTTCCGTGTGCCGCCGGCCGCTGATTGGCCGCGGCGGGCGGCGGCGCGGGAAGGGGATAGGCCGAGAGGCGCGTCCGTCTGAGGGGAGGCTTGCAGAGTGCCAGCCCGTTGGCTGAGCGCCGCCAGGCAATCACGTGACACGGCGCGGAGGCTGCTGGGAGTTGTAGTCCCCGTGCGCTGAGGGGATGGCGGGGGCTTCTCCCCCAGCGCGGCGCGGCCAGGCTATGGCGGCTCGCCCGGGCCCGGCTCGGCCACCGACCCGCCGCTTCTCCTCAGCCCGCTTCCCCTCCCGAGGCCGGGGGAGCGGCCCCGGAGCCCTTCTGCCCTTCCCCGCCCGCTAACGGCCCGGCTCGCCCTTCGCTCCCGGGAGCTCATCGGCGGCCTTCTCCCCTCCCTTGTCGGGCAGGCTCTGACCGGCCGGTATGGCCCGTACCAAGCAGACGGCTCGGAAATCCACCGGCGGGAAGGCGCCGAGGAAGCAGCTGGCCACCAAGGCCGCCAGGAAGAGCGCGCCTTCCACAGGGGGCGTCAAGAAGCCCCATCGCTACAGGTAACGGGGGGCCGGTGTCACCCTCGGCGGGCCGCGGTGGCCATTGGGTCCCCTGAGGTGGCCGTAAGCCCTGCCCAGTGTGACCTGAGGCACAAACTGCTTTTACACCCGAGAGTGATTTTATTTATGAGGTTTTAAATGTTGAAATCCCTTTTGCAGGCCCGGCACGGTGGCCCTCCGGGAGATCCGCCGTTACCAGAAATCCACGGAACTGCTGATCCGCAAACTGCCCTTCCAACGCCTGGTCCGGGAGATCGCCCAGGACTTCAAAACCGACCTCCGCTTCCAGAGCGCCGCCATCGGGGCGCTGCAGGTGAGACGCAGCCCCCGGAGAGGGGGTAAATCCCCCCCCCCCCAAAAAAAAATATTCCGCTTACCCCCACCCCGGGGGTGTTAAAACCCCTCTGGGCTGAGGCGGGGGGCTCTCTCCCGGCAGGAAGCCAGCGAAGCCTACCTGGTGGGCCTCTTCGAGGACACCAACCTCTGCGCCATCCACGCCAAGAGGGTGACCATCATGCCCAAGGACATCCAGCTGGCGCGGCGCATCCGCGGCGAACGGGCTTAGGGCGGCCGGCCGGCCGGGGCGGTAGGAGAGATTTAGGGTGGGATGGAGATTTAGGGGCGGGGGGGGGGGGTGGTTTTTTTTTTTTTTTTTTTTTTTTTTTTGGGGGGGTGTGGTGTTATGGGGTTTCTCCTGCTGGGACACGTCGCGAGAGCTGACTCCGTTCATGACACGCAAGGGGTTTATGAGACTTTTGGGGGATTTTTTTTTTTTTTTTTTTTGTTCCCCTCTTTTTCCCCCCCCCCTTTTTGTACACTTTTTTTTTTTCCCGCTCTTAGCTGCAAAAAAACCCAAAATAAAATATATATATAGAAGGGGGGTGGGGCAGTTTTTGAAATCCCAGGTTTTTCTACACAAACCCGGTGTCATTTTCTGGGCGCGGAAAGCGGAGTTTTTGGGGCTTCGGCTTCCCGACAGCTCCCATTTCTGCCCCCTGGGGCCGGTGCGGGGTCGGGAGGGGGATGACACCCCCCCCCCCCCCACACACACACCCTGCGTTCTCCCCCGGCTTCGTTTCCCCTCGGGTGCGTTCGAGCTTTGTACCGGCCGCGTTTCTCCGCCCGGAATAAAGAAAAACCCGTCGCTGGTCACCGTTATCCTCCTCGTTTCCTTCCTAATTAATCCCAGCCCCGCCCATCTCCGCTTTCTTATAAATAAATCCCCCAAACTTGCAATTCCCAGGGCAGCTCCAGGACTTTAATTTGGGGGCGGGGGGGAGGTTTTTGTGTGGGTTTTTTGTTGTTGTTTTTTTTTTTTTCCCCCCGTCTTGTCCCTTTTTGGGGAGCTTTCGGGGGGGCGCGGGGCCGGATTACCCCGGGGCGCTGACGTGATTGTTCCTGACACCCCGGTGTTTAAATTTAGACCCCCCCCCCCCCCGCCCCTCCCCACCCTGAGCCACCCTAATCGGGATTAGGGGGCCGCGGGGCCGGGGGGGCACCTGAGGACGGGGTGCCCTCCCCCCCAAAACGGGGCCGGGGGTGGGGGCCCAGCCCTCCCCCAAAACCCCGGCAAAGGGGAGATTTCGCCTTCAAAATAGAGATTTGGGGGGGCGGGGGGGCAAAAAAAAGGCGCTGGGGGGGGTGTTTAATACAAATAGGGATCTTTTTTCTTTTTAATGAAGAGCAGCGATTATAGAGCTCTCTGGTTTTATATAAATATTGACGGTTTTGGGTGAATATAGGGGGGTTTTGGGTGAATATGGGGGGGTTTGGGTAAAGACAGGTATATCTTATAGAAATATGAGTGTATCTTATTTAAATATAGGTATATTTTAGATAAAAATAAGTGTATCTTATTTAAATATAGGTATATTTTATGGAAATATAGGTATATTTTAGATAAATATAGGTATTTCTTATTTAAATGTAGGTATATTTTCGATAAATATAGGTATATCTTATGGAAATACAGGTATATTTGAGAAAAATCTCGGCGTTTCCTAGAAATGCAGGCACAAACGCGAATCTATTTTAGACAAATAGGTCTTTTTCCATGGATATAGACGCATTTGAGATAAACGGGGATATATTTTATATAGACACGGGGCGTTTTGATATATAACGTAGAAACTACATCTAGTTTTATATAAGCAGAGCTATAATTTTATATAAACACAAGTATTTTTTTATAAATAGGGCTATAGTTTATATATAAACCACAGGTATTTTAATATAAATATAGGCAGAAGCGTATAAATGTGTTCACCCGTTAACGTTTTTCTCCAGAAACGGGGAAATGGGGGCGCACCCCCCCCTTGCTTTCCCCCACCCGCACCCTCTGCGGCCCCCGCCAGGCAGGGAGAGACCCCGAAAAAGCCAATTAGCGGTAACGAGGGTAACGAGCAGCCGCGTTTTGGGGCCACTTTCCCTTAATTCATAAGGATTTAATTAGGGGTTCGGGGCTTGAGCCCCTTCCCCCCCCCTCCCCCGGATTAAAATCATAGTGATTTGGGAAAGGTCCGAGCGATGCCGTGCCCCCCCTCTACGGCCGTGGGGTGGTTTTGGGGGGCTGGGGGGGGGGAGGGGGCCCTGCTGTTCTCCCCACCCCCACCACCGGCTGCATCTGTGCCGCCCCCCTCCTGCCGTGTCCCCCCCCCACGGTGTGTGTGTCCCCCCCCCTCTCCTCGGCATGGGGATTAGGGTTAATCAGCCCCAAATCCCCGCGTCTGAAAAACAAACTAATCATCCCGATTTCAACACTCTCCTCCCAGCTGCTCGGCGGCTGCGGGGTCCAGGGGGGGCCCCCATCGGGATGTGGGGGGGGGTCCCTGCGGGATTTGAGAGGGGGGGGCCCTGCAGGATTTTGGGGGGGAGGTGGTTGTCCATGTGGGATTTGGGGATCCCTGTAGGGTGGGGGGGGTCCCTGCGGGATTTGGGGGATTCCCTGCGGGATTTGAAGGGCAGGGGGGGGGGGGCCCTGCAGGATTTGAGGGGGGGGTCCCTATGGGATTTAGGGGGAACCCTCTAGGATTTGAGGGGGGGGGGTCCCTGCAGGATTTGGGGTCCCTGGTCCCTGTGGGATGTGGGGGGGGGGTGGCGGTGGCCCTGCAGGATTTGGGGTCCCTGGAGGATTTGGGAGGGGGTCCCTGTGGGATTTGAAAGGGGGGGACCCTACAGGATTTAGGGGGGGTGTCCTGTAGGATTTTTGGGGTCTCTGTGGGATTTGGGGGTCCCTGCAGGATTTGAGGGGGGGGGTGGGAGTCCTACAGGATTTAGGTGGGTCCCTGCAGGATTTGGGGAGGGGGGCGTTCCTGCGGGATTTGGGGGGGGGGGGGGGTGTCCTTGCAGGATTTGGGGGCCCTGGAGGATTTGAGGGGGGGCCCTGCAGGATTTGAGGATCCCCACGGGATCTGGGGGGGGTGTGCGTGTGTTCCCTGTGGGATTTTGGGGGGTCCCTATGGGATTTTGGGGGGATCCCTGCAGGATTTGGGGGGGGGTGTCCCACTGAGCGAGGGCGGGGGGCGGGCTGTGCTGGGTTGGGGGGCCGGGGGGGGTTGTCCTGGCCCTCCCCCCCTCTTCCTGGCCCCCTGCCCCCCCCCAAACGCTGCACCCCGGTTGGGGGTCCCCAGCCCCACGTGTCCCCGTCCCCGGGGCTCAGACGTGGCAGCTGTCCCTGGGATTAGCCCTATGGAGGAGGGGGGGGACACACACACATTCTGCCCCCCCCCTCCCCCCCGGCCCCCTCCCCATGACGAGGACGCAGGCAGCCGGCCGAGCCCTCCCCCCAGACCCCCAAAGTGACCCCCGGGGGGGGAGGGCTGACACTTCGTCCCTTCGTTTGCCCTAACGAACCCACCAAATTACCCAGCCTCAAGCATAATTAGGGGTGACGAGGTTCGTTATTAACGAGGTTTGATTGGGGGGGGGGGATGGACACACCCCCATCCCACCCCTCCCGTCGCCGTTGGGGTGTTTTACACCCCCCCGCCCCCCCCGTTAACGGGGTGGGGGGGTCCCCAAAGGGCCACCGGCGTCCCCAGGTGGGTGCTGGGGTGTCCCCCCCGGACCCCTGTGTCCTGTCCCCTGCAGTGCGAGGACGGGGGGGGGGGGGGTGACAGCAGTGGGACCCCCCCCCCCCCTCTGTCCGCCATCGCAGGGGATGAGCGTTAATTGCCGGCAGCGGTGGATTAGCCCCGGGCCGGGGCCAATGTCACCCCCCGGGGATTAGTGACAGCGCGGTGGCGGGTGACATCACGCCGGGCCCTACTTAAATCTCCCCCCGCCGCGGGGACGCCTTCCCCGCCACCGCTGTCACCGTCACCACCACAGGTAGGCGCCGGCCCGCGGGGTGGGGGGACAGCTCGGGGTGTCCCCAAATGGGACCGGGGACGTTTTGGGGGGGGGGCGGGGGGGGGGAAAGCCACCAGCTCCGTCCCCAGCTCGGGCAGCGCTGGGGTGATGCCACCTGGCTTGGGGACAGGCCACCGGCTCTGTCCCTTGGTCTGGGGATGGGGTAGCCAACCCTAAGGAGATGTCACCTGCTTGGGGACAAGCCACTGGCTCTGTCCCTTGCAAGGTGGCCAGCCCTGGGGAGATGTCACCTGGCTTGGGGACAAGCCACCACCGGCTCTGTCCCTTGGTGAGGTGGCCAGCCCTGGGGAGATGTCACCTGGCTTGGGGACAAGCCACCACCGGCTCTGTCCCTTGGTGAGGTGGCCAGCCTTGGGGAGATGTCACCTGGCTTGGGGACAAGCCACCGACTCTGTCCCTTGGCGAGGTGGCCAGCTCTGGGGAGATGTCACCTGGCTTGGGGACAGGCCACCGGCTCTGTCCCTTGGCGTGGGGACAAGATGGACAGCCCGTGGAGATGTCACCTGGCTTGGGGACAGGCCACCGGCTCAGTCCCTTGGCGAGGTGGCCAGCCCTGGGGAGGTGTCCCCCGCTTGGGGACAGGCCACCGGTTCTGTCACTTGGTGTGGGGACGAGGTGGCCAATCCTCAGGACATGTCACCTGGCTTGGGGACAAGCCACCAGCTCCATCTCCAGCTCTGGCAGCCCTGGGGAGATGTCACCCGCTTGGGGACAGGCCAGCAGCTCTGTCCCTTGCTCTGGGGATGGGGTAGCCAACCCTAGGGGGATGTCCCCTGCTTGGGGACAAGCCACCGGCTCTGTCCCTTGGCGAGGTGGCCAGCCCTGGGGAGATGTCACCTGGCTTGGGGACAGGCCACCGGCTCTGTCCCTTGGTGAGGTGGCCAGCCCTGGGGAGATGTCACCTGGCTTGGGGACAAGCCACCGGCTCTGTCTCTTGGCATGGGGACGAGGTGGCCAAGCCTGGGGAGATGTCACCTGCTTGGGGACAAGCCACCGGCTCTGTCCCCAACTGGGGGAGATGGTCACCAGCCCTTGGGTGATGTCCCCTGGATTGTGGAGCAGCCACCACCTCTGTCCCCAGCTTGGGGACTCGGTCACCAGCCCCAGGACGTCGTCCCTTGGCTCGGGGACAAGCCACCGGCTCTGTCTCTTGGCTGGGGGACAGTGGCCAGCTTCAGGGTGGCCTCCCCCGGCTCAAGGACGAGCCACCGCCGCTGTCCTTGGCTCGGGGACAGCATTCCCAGCCCCGGGGTGACGTCCCCTGGCTTGGGGACAAGCCGCTGGCTCCGTCCCCTGCCTCGGCGGTGGCATCTGGGCGCGGGGGTGACCTTCCTTGGCTCGGGGACAAGCCACCGGCTCTGTCCCCGGCTGGGGGACGGAGTGACCGTCCCCGGGGCGGCCACCCCCATCTTGGGGACGAGGCGCTGGCTCTGTCCCCGCTTTGGGGCCAGGGTGACCCGCTCCGGGGTGTCCTCCCCCGGCGTGGGGACGGGGTGACCGGAGTGGCCTCCCCCCCGGCTCGGTGACAGCGGGTGACGTCCTGCCTGGCGTTTCCCGCTGGCGACGGGGCGGTTGTCCCTGTCCCCAGGGGGTCCCCGAGGGGGTCCCCGTGCTGTCCCCAACGTGTCCCCTCTGTCCCCGCAGCCCCTGCCCAGCCCGCCCGGCGCCGGGGGACCGCGGGGCGCGCAGGTAGGACACGGCGGGGACAGCCGGTGCCAGCTGGCACCCCCGGTGCTGCCGTGTGCCGTGCCGTGGGGTCTCGTGTGGCGGTGTGCCGGGCTGGGCCGTGTTGTGCCGTGTTGTGCCGTGGTGTGCCGTGCCACGGTGTGCCGTGTCGTGCCGAGCTGTGCCATGCCATGGTGTGCTGTGCCACGGTGTGCCGTGTCGTGCCGAGCTGTGCCATGCCATGGTGTGCCGTGCCGTGCCACGGGGGTGCCGGACTGTGCCACGCCATGGTGTGCCATATCGTGCCGAGCCGTGCCATGCCATGGTGTGCCGTGCCATGCCACGGTGTGCCATGTCGTGCCATGGTGTGCCGTGTTGTGCTGAGCTGTGCCATGCCATGGTGTGCCGTGCCACGGTGTGCCGTGCCGAGCTGTGCCATGCCATGGTGTGCCGTGTCGTGCCACGGTGTGCCGGACTGTGCCATGCCATGGTGTGCCGTGTTGTGCCATGGTGTGCTGTGTCGTGCTGAGCTGTGCCATGCCATGGTGTGCTGTGTCGTGCCATGGTGTGCCGTGTCATGCCACGGGGTGCCGGACTGTGCCATGCCATGGTGTGCCGTGCCGCGCCATGGTGTGCCGGATGGCGCCATGCCATGGCGTGCCATGCCACGGTGTGCCGAGCTGTGCCATGCCATGGTGTGCCGTGCCATGGTGTGCCGTGCCACGGTGTGCCGGACTGTGCTATGCCATGGTGCGCCGTGTCGTGCCACGGTGTGCCAGACTGTGCCATGCCATGGCATGCCAGACGGTGCCGTGCCATGGTGTGCCGTGCCACGGTGTGCCAGATGGTGCCATGCCATGGCATGCCATGCCACGGTGTGCCGAGCTGTGCCATGCCATGGTGTGCCATGTCGTGTCACGGTGTGCCGGACTGTGCCATGCCACGGTGTGCCGTGTCGTGCCACGGTGTGCTGTGCCATGGTGTGCCAGACTGTGTCGTGCCATGGTGTCCCGTGCCGTGTCGTGCCACGGTGTGCTGGACTGTGCCATGCCACGGTGTGCCGAGCTGTGCCGTGCCACGGTGTGCTGTGCCACGGTGTGCCGGACCATGTCATGCCATGGTGTCCCGTGCCGTGTCGTGCCATGGTGTCCTGTGCCACGGTGTGCCGGACTGTGCCATGCCATGGTGTGCCGTGTCATGGTATGGTGGGTGTGCTGTGCCGTGCCATGGTGTGCCAGACTGTGCCGTGCCATGGTGTGCTGTGTCATGTCATGGTGTCCCGTGCCACGGTGTGCCGGACTGTGCCATGCCATGGTGTCCTGTGTTGCCGTGTGCTGGGCCGTGCTGTGCCATGGTGTGCCAAGCTGTGCCATGCCACGGTGTGCCGTGCCATGGTGTGCTGGACTGTGCCATGCCACGGTGTCCCGTGTCGCGGCGTGCCAGGCTGTGCCATGCCATGCCATGGTGTCCCATGTTGTGTCATGCCGTGGTGTGCCGTGTCGTCTCATGGCATCCCGTGTCATGCCACGGTGTGCCAGGCTGTGCCATGCCATGGTGTCCTGTGTTGCCGTGTGCTGGGCCGTGCCGTGCCATGGTGGGCCGTGTTGTGCCATAGTGTGCCGAGCTGTGCCATGCCACGGTCTCCCATGCTGTGCCGTGCCATGGGGTCCCATGTCGTGGCGTGCCAGGCTGTGCCGTGCCATGCCATGGGGTCCCGTGCCGTGCCATGCTGTCCCACGTTGCGCCGTGTCTCGGTGTCTCGTGTCGCGGTGTGCCATGCTGTGCCGTGCCATGGGGTCCCGTGTCATGCCATGTCATGGTGTGCCATGTCGTGCCGTGCCACGGTGTGTCATGGTGTCCTGTGTCATACCGTGTCATGGTGTGCCATGTTGTGCCATAGGGTCCCGTGCCGTGGTGTGCCGGGCCGTGCCATGCCATGCCATGGTGTGCCAGGCCGTGCCATGCCATGGGGTGCCATGTCATGGTGTGCCAGGCTGTGCCGTGCCATGTCATGGTGTCTCGCGCTGTGTTGTGCCATGCCGTGGTGTCCTGGGCTGTGCCGTGCCATGCCATGCTGTGCCGGGTTGTGCCACGGTGTCCTGGGCTGTGCCATGCCAGGCTGCACCATGTGGTGCTTTGCCGTGCTGTGGTGTGCCCCACCGTGCTGTGCCATGCCGTGGTGTGCCGCGCTGTGCCATGGCGGCTCTATGCCATGCTGCGCCGTGTCACGCTGTGCCGGGCTGCGCTGAGCCACGCTGTGCCGTACCGCGCCAGGCTGGGCTGTGCCACATGGTGCCACACCATCCTGCAGGGTGCCATGCTGTGCCACGTGGTGCCATGCCGTGTTGTGTGGTGCCGTGTCGTGCCATATGGTGCCATATGTCACACAGTGCCATGCCATCCCACACCGTGCCATGCCGTGTTGTGTGGTGCCATCCCACACGGTGCCATGCTGTGCCGTATGGTGCCATGGCGCGTTGTCTGTTGCCATACCGTGTTGTATGGTGCCGTGCCGTGCCCCACGGTGCCATGCCGTGCCATATGGTGCCACACAGTGCCATGCCGTGCCGTATGGTGCCGTGCCGTGCCCCGTGGTGCCATGCCGTGTGGTATAGTGCCACACAGTGCCATGCCGTGCCGTATGGTGCCGTGCCGTGCCCCGTGGTGCCATGCCATGTGGTATAGTGCCACACAGTGCCATGCCGTGCCGTATGGTGCCGTGCTGTGCCCTGTGGTGCCGTGCCGTATGGTGCCACACAGTGCCATGCCGTGTTGTATGGTGCCGTGCTGTGCCATATGATGCCGTGCTGTGCCATGCCACATGGTGCCATACCACGTTGTTTGGTGCCATGCCGTACCTTATGGTGCCATGCTGTGCTGTGTTGTATGGTGCCGTGCCGTGCCGTATGGTGCTGTGCCATGCCATGTTGTACGGTGCCATGCCGTGCTGTGTCGTATGGTGCCGTGCCATGCCATATGGTGCGGTGCTGTGCCGTATGGTGCTGTACTGTGCTGTATGGTGCCATGCCATGTTGTATGGTGCTGTGCCGTACGGTGCCGTGCCGTGTTGTATGGTGCCATGCGGTGTTGTACGGTGCCATGCCGTGCCACATGGTGCCGTGCCGTGTTGTATGGTGCCATGCGGTGTTGTATGGTGCCGTGCCGTGTTGTATGGTGCCATGTTGTACGGTGCTGTGCTGTGCTGCATGGTGCCCTGTTGTACGGTGCCGTGTTGTACGGTGCCGTGCCGTGTTGTATGGTGCTGTGCCGTACGGTGCCGTGCCGTGTTGTACGGTGCCATGCGGTCTTGTACGGTGCCATGCCGTGCCACATGGTGCCGTGCCGTGTTGTACGGTGCCGTGTTGTACGGTGCCGTGTTGTACGGTGCCGTGTTGTACGGTGCCGTGCAGTGTTGTACGGTGCCGTGTTGTACAGTGCCGTGTTGTACGGTGCCGTGCAGTGTTGTACAGTGCCGTGTTGTACGGTGCCGTGCCGTGTTGTACAGTGCCATGTTGTACGGTGCCGTGCCGTGTTGTACGGTGCCGTGCGGTGTTGTACGGTGCCATGTTGTATGGTGCCGTGTGGTGTATGGTGCCGTGTTGTACGGTGCCGTGCGGTGTTGTACGGTGCCATGTTGTACGGTGCCGTGCCGTGCCGCAGGCTGCCCCGCGCTGCTGACGGGTGCCTGACGCCCCGCGTGCCCCCCAGGCGGTGCCCGGCGCCCCCCGCCCGGAGCATGATGTCCTACCTGAAGCAGCCCCACTACGCCGTCAACGGGCTGAGCCTGGCCGGGCCCGCCATGGACCTGCTGCACTCCGCCGTCGGCTACCCCGGTGAGCACCGCCGCGCACGGGGGGCTCGCACGGCGGGGCTCGCACGAGGGGGGTTTGCACGAGGGCCTCTACACGAGGGGGGTTTGCACGAGGGGCTCGCACGGGGGGGTTGCACGAGGGGCTCGCACGAGGGGCTCGCACGAGGGGCTCACACAGGGGGGTCTCACACAGGGGGGTCTCACACGGGGGGGTCTCACACGGGGGGGTTTGCACGAGGGGCTCACACGAGGGGCTCACATGGGGGGAGCTCGCACGGGGGGGTTTGCATGAGGGGCTCGCACGGGGGGGGTTGCACGAGGGGCTCGCACAGGGGGCTCGCACAGGGGGGTTTGCACAAGGGGCTCACAGGGGGGTTTGCACGAGGGGCTCGCATAGGGGACTCACGGGGAGGGTTGCACGAGGGGCTCACGCGGGGGGGTTGCACAAGGGGCTCGCACAGGGGGCTCACATGAGGGGCTTGCACAGGGGGGGCTCGCACGAGGGGCTCACACCGGGGGGTTTGCACAGGGGGTTCACACTAGGGGGACTCTCACGGGGGGGTTTGCACGAGGGGCTCATATGGGGGGGTTTGCACGAGGGGTTTGCATGGGAGGCTCCCATGAGGGGGCTCTGCACGGGGGCCTCTACACGAGGGGGTTTGCACAAGGGGCTCGCACGGGGGTTTGCACGAGGGGCTCTGCACGAGGGGCTCTGCACGGGGGGGGCTCGCACGAGGGGGTTTGCACGAGGGCCTTTCACGGGGCGGGGAATGCGTGAGAGCGGGTTCCATGGGAGTGGGATGCACGGGGGGGGGGGCACGTGGGTCGGTGCGTGGGGTGCACGAGGGGCTTGCACGGGGGCAGGATGCCTGCCCCTGCCCCCCCCTCCCCCCCCCCAAAAGCCCCGGCCTTCCCTGTCGTTTCCCCCCTATATGGAGGGATCTCCCCTAAAGTGGGGGGGGGGGGGGTGTGTCCCATGGGGGTGGGAGGTGTCCCATGGAGCGGGGGAGGGGGGGGGGCTTGCCCCTGACCCCCCGTGTCCCCCCCCCGTGTCCCCCCCCAAAAATCCCCAGCCTTCCCTGTGGTTTCCCCCCCCCCATACAGAGGGATCTCCCCCCAAAGTGGGGGGCGGGAGGGGTGTCCCATGGGGGTGGGGGGTGTCCCATGGAGGCGGGGGGGGGGGCCCTGTCCCTGACCCCCCTGTCCCTGACCCCCCTTTTCCCCCCCCCCCGTCCCCCCCCACCCATCCCTCCCCCCACCCCTCCCCCATCCCCCCCCCATCCCCCCCCCCAAAAAAAACCCCGGTCTTCCCCGTGGGTTCCCCCCCATACGGAGGGATCTCCCCCAAAGTGTGGGGGGGGGGCGTCCCATGGGGGTGGGGGGTGTCCCATGGTGGGGGGGGGGGGGGGTCCTGCCCCTGACCCCCCTGTGTCCGTCCCCCCCCCAAAAATCCCCAGCCTTCCCTGTGGGTTTCCCCCATACGGAGGGATCTCCCCCAAAGTGGGGGGCGGGAGGAGTGTCCCGTGGGGGTGGGGGGTGTCCTATGGAGGGCGGGGGGGGGGGGGGGGTCCTGCCCCTGACCCCCCCGTCCCCCCCCTCCCCGTTGCCGTGTGCCGCAGCCACGCCGCGGAAGCAGCGACGGGAGCGCACCACCTTCACGCGGGCGCAGCTGGACATCCTGGAGGCCCTTTTCGCCAAGACCCGCTACCCCGACATCTTCATGCGCGAGGAGGTGGCCCTCAAGATCAACCTGCCCGAGTCCCGCGTCCAGGTGCGACACGCGTGTGCCGGGGGACACACACACACACACACACACACACACACACACGCCGGGGCGGGGGGGACACACACACACGTGCGTGCATATGGGGGACACGGGCCTGCGGGGCCGGGGGAGGCGGCTCGTTGCACACACGTGGGTCGGGCGTCGCAGCGCGGCGCGGCCGGGGGAAGGAGCTGGTGGCACGCACACGCGTGTGCGGGAGCACATATGTGTGTATGAACACGCGTGTAGGAGCGCACACACATGCGTGTGAAGGCACCTGCGGGGCCAGGGGGAGGCGGCTCGTTGTGCACACACATGGGTCGGGGCGTCGCGCACACGGCCAGGGGAAGGAGCTGGTGGCACGCACACGCATGTGTGCAGGAACACGCGTGTGTAGGAGCATACATGTGCATAGGAACTCACATGCACGACCAGGGGGAGGAGCCCGATGCATGTACCCACGTGTGCAGGGACACACGTGTGCAGGAACACGCCTGGGCAGGAGCACACACGTGTATCCAGGGGAGGGAGGTTGTTGCATGGGCACGCGTGTGCAGGAACACGCATGTAGGAGCACACACTCATGTGTGTGAAGGCACCTGCGGTGCCGGGGGAGGCGGCTCGTTGCACACGCGTGGGTCGGGCGTCGCGCGCTGCGGCCGGGGGAAGGAGCTGGTGGCACGCACACGCGTGTGCAGGAGCACACACGTGTGGAGGAACACGCGTGTAGGAGCGCACACACACGTGTAGGAGCGCACACACACGTGTGTGAAGGCACTTGTGGGGCCGGGGGAGGCGGCTCGTTGTGCACCCGTGGGTCGGGCATCACGCGCGTGGCTGGGGGAAGGAGCCGGTGGCACGCACATGCGTGTGTGCAGGAACACGCGTGTGTAGGAGCATACATGTGCATAGGAACTCACATGCACGGCCAGGGGGAGGAGCCCGATGCATGTACACACATGTGCAGGGACACACGTGTGCAGGAACACGCCTGGGCAGGAGCACACACGTGTATCCAGGGGAGGGAGGTTGTTGCATGGGCACGCGTGTGCAGGAACACGCATGTAGGAGCACACACTCATGTGTGTGAAGGCACCTGCGGTGCCGGGGGAGGCGGCTCGTTGCACGTGTGTGGGGTCGGGCGTCACGCACGCGGCCGGGGGAAGGAGCTGGTGGCATGCACACGCGTGTGTGGGAGCACATATGTGTGTATGAACACGCATGTAGGAGCACACACACATGTAGGAGTGCACACACACGTGTGTGAAGGCACCTGCAGGGCCAGGGGAGGCGGCTCGTTGCACACATGTGGGTCAGGTGTCGCGCGCGCGCGGCCGGGGGAAGGAGCTGGTGGCATGCACACGCGTGTGCGGGAGCACGTATGTGTGTATGAACACGTGTGTATGAGCACACACACACGTGTGTGAAGGCACCTGCAGGGCCGGGGGGAGGCGGCTCGTTGCGCCCGCGTGGGGGGTGAGCGCACACGCGTGGGTCGGGCGTCGCGCACGCGGCCGGGGGAAGGAGCCGGTGGCATGCACACGCGTCTGTGCAGGGACACACATGTGTAGGAACACGCGTGTGCAGGAGCGCACACACACGCGCGTGTAGGAACTCGCATGCACGGCCAGGGGGAGGAGCTCGATGCATGTAAACGCGTGTGCAGGAGCACGCACACGCGTAAGAGCACATACACGTGCAGAAACACACACGGGGTGGGAATACACATATGTGCGGGAGCACACACGTGTGTGCACACACATGGGCATGGCCGGGGGAGGCCGTTCCTTGCGCACAACGCGTGGCCATGACACCCCCATTCCCCCCCCAGGGGATCCACCTCCTCGCACACGTGTGTCCATGACCACACGTGTGTCCGTGACACCCCCCTGTGTCCCCTCAGGGGATCCATCTCCTTGCACACGTGTGTCCGTGACCACGCATGTGTCCTTGACACCCCCCTGTGTCCCCCCAGGGGATCCATCTCCTCGCACACGCGTGTCCGTGACCACATGTGTGTCCATGACACCCCCATTCCCCCCCCCAGGGGATCCATCTCCTCGCACACGCGTGTCCATGGCCACAAGTGTGTCCGTGACACCCCCCCCCGTGCCCCCCCAGGGGATCCATCTCCTCGCACACGCGTGTCCATGACCACACGCGTGTCCGTGACACCCCCCTGTGCCCCCCCAGGGGATCCATCTCCTCACACACGCGTGTCCATGACACCCCCCCTGTGCCCCCCCAGGGGATCCATCTCCTCGCACACGCGTGTCCATGACCACACCTGTGTCCGTGACACCCCCCTGTGCCCCCCCAGGGGATCCATCTCCTCGCACACGCGTGTCCGTGACCACACGTGTGTCCATGACACCCCCATTCCCCCCCCAGGGGATCCATCTCCTCACACACGCGTGTCCGTGACCACACGTGTGTCCATGACACCCCCATTCCCCCCCCCCAGGGGATCCATCTCCTCGCACACGCGTGTCCATGACCACAAGTGTGTCCATGACACCCCCATTCCCCCCCAGGGGATCCATCCCTCGCACACACGTGTGTCCCCCCCCCGTTTCCCCCCCCCCACCTGGGGCAGGGAAGCGGCTCCCTTCCCGCCCCCCCCTGCCCCCGGTGCCGTTCCGTGCCTCAGTTTCCCCCCCCCTCTCTCTCTCGCCCCCCCAGGTGTGGTTCAAGAACCGCCGGGCCAAGTGCCGCCAGCAGCAGCAGCAGCAGCAGAACGGGGGGGCCCAGCCCAAACCTCGCCCCGCCAAAAAGAAGAACTCCCCCCCCCGCGACCCCGAGCCGGGGGGGGCAGCCCCTTACACCCCCCCTCAACCCGCTCCCCCCGGCACCCCCCGGCGCCGCCACCGTTTCCATCTGGAGCCCGGCTTCCATCTCCCCCATCCCGGATCCTTTGGCTTCTTCCTCCGCTCCCCTCTTGCCGCGTTCGGCCCCTTTCCCGGCTCCTTACGGGGGTCCCGGCGCGGCCTACGCTCAAGCCTACGCTTCGGCCCCTCCGTATTTCGGGGGGCTGGATTGCGCTTCCTACCTCTCCCCCCCTCCCCCCCCCCCCCGCCGCCTCTGGCTACCCCCGGGGGGGCTCTCAGCCCTTTGGCCGCCCCTCCCGGGGCCGGGGGTGCCCACTTGACCCCCTCGAACGGGCAGGGCTACGGCGGAGCGACGGCGGCGGCCGCCTTGGGCTTCGGGCCTCCCGACTGCCTGGAGTACAAGGACGGCGGCGCCTGGAAGCTGGGCTTCAATCCCGCCGACTGCCTGGAGTACAAGGAGCAGAGCTCCTGGAAATTCCAGGTGTTGTGAGAGGAGACGGGGGATGGGGGGGGGATGGGGGGGGGGATGGGGGGGGAGGGGGGGTGACGGCAGCGGGACACACACACCCCCACCCCCCCCCCCATCTCCGGCTTCGGGGCGTCAGGGGGGCAGACGGATGGCGCGGGACGTCCTCCCGGCGTTCCGGCACCGAGCATCTCCGTGGTACCGGGTATCCCGGCACGGAGCGGCCCAGTTGGGAGCGGCCCAGTTTGGAGCGTTTCCATGGCACGGAGCATCCCGGCACGGAGCGGCCCAGTTTGGAGCGTCCCAGTTTGGAGCGTTTCCATGGCACGGAGCATCCCGGCACGGAGCATCCCAGTTTGGACTGTCTCCATGGCACGGAGCATCCCAGTTCGGAGCATCCCAGTTTGGAGCATCTCCATGGCACGGACCATCCCGGCACGGACCATCCCGGCATGGAGCATCCCAGTTCAGAGCATCCCAGTTTGGAGCGTCTCCATGGCATGGAGCATCCCAGTTCAGAGCATCCCAGTTTGGAGCATCCCAGTTTGGAGCGTCTCCATGGCACGGAGCATCCCAGCATGGAGCATCCCAGCATGGAGCGGCCCAGTTTGGAGTGTCTCCATGGCATGGACCATCCCGGCACGGAGCATCCTGGCACGGAGCGTCCCACTTGGGAGCGTCCCAGTTTGGAGCATCCCAGTTTGGAGCATCCCAGTTGGGAGCATCTCCATGACACGGACCATCCCGGCACGGACCATCCCGGCACGGACCATCCCAGTTCGGAGCATCCCAGTTCGGAGCATCCCAGTTTGGAGCGTCTCCATGGCATGGACCATCCCGGCATGGAGCATCCCAGTTCAGAGCATCCCAGTTTGGAGCGTCTCCATGGCACGGAGCATCCCAGCATGGAGCATCCCAGCACGGAGCGGCCCAGTTTGGAGCGTCTCCATGGCATGGACCATCCCGGCACGGAGCATCCTGGCACGGAGCGTCCCAGTTTGGAGCATCCCAGTTGGGAGCATTTCCATGACACGGACCATCCCGGCACGGAGCATCCCGGCACGGAGCATCCCAGTTGGGAGCATCCCAGCATGGAGCATCCCAGTTTGGAGCGTCTCCATGGCATGGGACATTCCAGCATGGAGCAACCCAGTTTGGAGTGTCCCAGTTTGGATTGTCTCCATGGCACGGAGCATCCCAGCACGGAGCATCCCAGCACGGAGCATCCCAGTTTGGAGCGTCTCCATGGCACAGAGCGTCCCAGTTTGGACTGTCTCCATGGTATGGGACATTCCAGCACGGAGCATCCCAGTTTGGAGCGTCCCAGTTTGGAGCATCTCCATAGTATGGAACATTCCAGCACGGAGCATCCCAGTTTGGAGCATCCCAGTTTGGAGCGTCTCCATGGCACAGACCATTCCAGCACAGAGCGTCCCAGTTTGGAGCATCCCAGTTTGGAGTGCCTCCATGGCACGGAGCATCCCAGCATGGAGCGTCCCAGCATGGAGCGTCCCAGCATGGAGCGTCCCAGTTTGGAGCATCCCAGTTTGGAGCGCCCCAGTTTGGAGCATATCCAGGGCACAGAGCGTCCCAGTTTGGAGCGTCTCCATAGTGTGGGACATTCCAGCACGGAGCATCCCGGTTTGGAGCATCCCGGTTTGGAGCGTCCCGGTTTGGAGTGTCCCAGTTTGGACTGTCTCCATGGCACGGAGCGTCCCGGTTTGGAGCGTCCCAGTTTGGAGCATCCCAGTTTGGAGTGTCTCCACGGCATGGGACATTCCAGCACGGAGCATCCCCACGGCATGGGACATCCCAGTGGGACGGATCACCCCTGCCCCACGGATCATCCCGGCCCCACAGATCATCCCGGCCCCACGGACTATTCCCATGGCACGGATCATCCCAGCCCCACGGATCATTCCAGCCCCACGGACTATTCCCATGGCACGGATCATCTCCATGACATGGAGCATCCCAGCCCCACAGATCATCCCGGCCCCATGGATCATTCCTGCCCCACGGACTATTCCCGTGGCACGGATCATCCTGGCCCCACAGATCTTCCCAGCCCCACGGATCGTCCCGGCCCCCACGGACTATTTCCATGGCACGACGCATCCCTGCCCCACGGATCATCCCTGCCCCACTGGGGGCTGTGCAGCGGGACGGGACCCCCCCTGCGCCCCGACCTCCTCCCCCGGCTGCCCCCCATCTCCCCCCCATAGCTGCGTCCTCCCCCCGGCGAGCGCGGGGGGAAGGGAAAAAGCTTAAAAATGGAAATAACAATAAAAAAAAGTGGAGAAAGAGGAAAAGGAGGAGGAGAAGGGGGGGGGGGGGGAGGGGCCGGCCCCACACAGCCCCATAGACACCCCCTACAGCCCCATAGATCCCCATGTACCTCCCCCGCAGCCCCAGAGACCTCTATCCAACCCACAGACCCCCTATGTACCCCCCTCCCAGCCCCATAGACCCCCCCGTGTACCCCCCTGCAGCCCCATAGACCCCCATCCAGCCCCACAGACCCCCTACAGCCCCATAGACCCCCATGTACCCCCCCCTACAGCCCCATAGAAATCCCCATGTACCCCCCTGCAGCCCCATAGATCCCCATCCAGCCCCACAGACCCCCTTGTACCCCCCCTGCAGCCCCATAGACCCCCCTGCAGCCCCATAGATCCCCATCCAGCCCCACAGACCCCCTTGTACCCCCCCTGCAGCCCCATAGACCCCCCTGCAGCCCCATAGATCCCCATCCAGCCCCACAGACCCCCTTGTACCCCCCCCGCAGCCCCAGAGACCCCCATCCAGCCCCATAGACCCCTGTGTATCCCCCCTTGCAGCCCCATAGACCTCCATGCAGCCCCATAGATCCCCATCCAGCCCTACAGACCCCCATGTACCCCCCCCAGCCCCATAGACCACCCCGTGTACCCCCCTGCAGCCCCATAGGCCCCCATCCAGCCCCATAAATCCCCATCCAGCCCCACAGACCCCCGTGTACCCCCCCTACAGCCCCATAGACCCCCCTGCAGCCCCATAGATCCCCCCTACAGCCCCAGAGACCCCCATCCAGCCCCATAGACTCCTGTGTGACCCCCGTGTGACCCCCCTACAGCCCCATAGACTCCTGTGTACCCCCCTGCAGCCCCATAGACCCCCCCGTGTACCCCCCTGCAGCCCCATAGACCCCCATCCAGCCCCATAGACCCCCCCCGTGTACCCCCCTTGCAGCCCCATAGACCCCCATCCAGCCCCATAGACCCCCCCGTGTACCCCCCTTGCAGCCCCATAGACCCCTACCCAGCCCCTGTCCGTGCTGGGGGGGGGGTGTCCCCGGGGGGGAGGTGGTCCCTGGGGGGGTCCCATCACATGGGGGTCCCTGGGGGGGGGGTGTCCCTGGGGGGGGGGTATGTCCCTGTCCCCGTGGGTCCCTGGGGGGGGGGGAAGGTCCTGGGGGGGGGTCCCATCGCAGGGGGGTCCCTGGGGGAGGGGGGGGGTGTCCCTGCACCTGGGGGTCCCTGTTGGTGCCCTGGGGGGGGGTGTCCCTGGGGGGGGTGTGTGTGTGTGTTTCCCTGTCCCTGGGGGTCCCCGGGGGGGATCCCTGGAGCCATGGGGGTGTCTGGGGGGGGGGTCCCTGTCCCTGGGGGTCCCTGGGGGGGGGTGTGTGTTCCTGGGGGGGGGATGTCCCTGGTGGGGGGGGGGGGTTAACCCTGGCAGATGGAGCCTAATCCGGGCTGAGCCGGGGGGGGGGCGGGGGAACACGGCTGGGACCTGGGGGACCCCAATTAGCCCCACGGGGACCCCAATTAAGGTGATGGGGACCCCAATTAGTCACCCCAGGACCCCAATTAGGGTGATGGGGACCCCAATTAGCACCACGGGGACCCCAATTAACACCCCAGAGACCCCAATTAGCCCCCCAGGACCCCAATTAGCCCCACTGGGACCCCAATTAGCACCCCAGCACCCTAATTAGGGTGACGGGGACCCCAATTGCCACCCCAGGGACCCCAATTAGGGGGATGGGGACCCCAATTAGCGCCACGGGGACCCCAATTAACACCCCAGGGACCCCAATTAGCGCCACGGGGACCCCAATTAGCACCCCAGGACCCCAATTAGCACCAGAGGGACCCCAGTTGGTGCCCCAGGACCCCCAGGAGGGCGCTGGGACCCCAGTTAGTTACCCCCCCCCCCCCCCATGACCCCCATGACCCCGCCCCGGGCTCAGGGGGCGTGACCAACCCTCACGGGGGCGTGGCCAATCCCCCGAGGGGGCGTGGCCGAGTCGACGGTGGGCGGGGCCACGGGCGGCGGGGCGGGGCGTCGCGGCGTCTCTCTCCCGCGCGCATGCGCTTCCCCCCCGGTCACGTGATGAATCCAAGATGGCGGCGCTGAGGGCGGTAGGTGCTGCCCGCCGTCCCCTCGGAGACACCCTCGGGGCGGGGGGGACACACGGGGACAGCCCCCCCCCCCCCAGTGACAGGGGGGACCCCAGGGGTCTTGGGGGGGCGAAGGGGTCGGGGGGGGCGGTTTGGGGGGCGCTGGGTCCCCTCCGCTGCGCCCCCGAGGCCTGGGGGGGGGGGTAGGCCTGGGCCCCTCCCTGTCACCCGGTGTCCCCCCCCGTGTCCCCATTGCGCACCCCCCCTCCCTCGGCCCCGTGTCCCCCCCCCCGTGTCCCCCCCCACGCCGTGTTCCCCCCCGACTTTGTCACCTCTTCGCCCCCCCAGCCCCCCCCAGCGCTTTTCTCCCCCAGGCTTGGGGGGGGAGGGGGGCACCCCCGAAAAGCCAGGCCGCGCCCCCCCGCTCATTTGACCCCCCATTCACTCCCCCCCAATTTTCCTGGCCCCCCTCCCCCCCCTTGAGGAGCTACTTTTTGCCCCCCCCCCCCGTAGTCACACACACCACCCCCCCCTGCCCCGCAACTTGCCGCCTCCTGAGGCTGTTTGGCGGGGGGGGGGATGTGGGGGTGGGGAACTGAGGCCCCCCCCCTTCCCGCCCCCCAGGTCCTGGTGGCCCCCCCCACCCCGTGCCCCCCCCAGGTGGGGCAGAGGCGTGGGGCGGCGGGGGGGGGGCTGCTGCGGTACCTGGGCCGCTGGTTCTACGAGGCGGAGGCGGCGGAGGCCTGGGCCGAGCGGCTGCGGCGGCGGCGGCTGCGGAGCAGGAACGCGTGCGTGGGGCTGGGGGGGGGGCTGCCCCACACTTGGGGGGCAGCCCCACGCTTGCGGGGTGGGAGCAGAAGGGCTGGGTTGGCCTCCCCCCCCCCCCCCCCCTCGCCACACGCTGGACGCAGGCGGAAGGGTGGGATTGGGCCCCCCTCCCCCCGCCCCCTACTTGTGGGGTGCAAGAGAAAGGGAGGGATCTGGCCCCCCCCACGTGTGGGGCACAGGCTGAGGGCCTCAAGTGGGGTGTCCGTCCCCCCCCCAACTTGTGGGGCGGGAGCAGAGGGGCTGGGTCGAGCCCCCTTGCGCGTGGGGTGCAGGCAGAGGGGCGGGATTGGGCCCCCTCGACTTGTGGGGCACAGGCTGAGGGGCCGGATTGGCCCCCCCCCCCCCCCAATTTGTGGGCTGCATCCAGCCCCCCATGTGTGGGGCGGGAGCTGAGGGGCTGGATTGGGGCCCCCCCCCCAGCATGTGGGGTGTGAGAGGAGGGGCTCCATCCAGCCCCCCACATTTGGGGCTCAGGAACAGGGGCTGGATTGGGGGGACCCCCCCCCCCTCCCCCCAACTTGTGGGGTGCACCCTGCCCCCCACGTGTGGGGCGGGAGCCGAGGGGCTGGATTGGGGCCCCCTCACTGTGTCGTGTCCGTGTCCCCCCCCCCCCAGATACTGCGGTTTCCTGCGGGACAGATACGGGGACGACGTGGCCGCCGCCATCTTCACCCTCTCCTGCGGCGGGGGGGTCAGGTGAGCCCCCCTGCCCCACTTCGGGGAGGGGGGGGGGGGGGAGTGTCCCCCTGCCCCATAGCAGTGAGCCCGCCCCCGATACCCCCCCTCCCTGCCCCGTAGATTTGGGGGGCAGGACCGCCGGCTGCGTCGGCATCTTCACCCTCTCCTGCGGCGGGGTGGGGAGGGGGGTCAGGTGTCCCCCTGCCCCACTTTTGGGGGGGGGGGGGGGGTGTCCCCCCTGCCCCATAGCGGTGAGCCCGCCCCCGATACCCCCCCCTCCCTGCCCCATAGATTTGAGGGGCAGGACGGCTGGCTGCGTCCGGAGGGCCAATGGCGCCCCGAAGTCCTGCGTCACCTCCACGTCCCCGTGGTGGCCCTGGACCTCAGCGGCTCCCCCCTCACCTACCACGGCTTGGACAACCTCGGTGAGCTCCCCCCCCCCCCAGCTGCCCCCCACTTATGGGGCACCCCTTAAAATTGAGGGGGGACCCCCCCCGACCCCTTATTTTTTGCTTTTCTCCCCCCTCCCCCCCCCCGCAAAAAAAAAAAGTGGGGCTGAGGCGCTTGCGGCAGCTGGACCTGAGCGAGTGCCCCCACCTGGACGACTGGGCTCTGGGGCGACTCCACGTCTTCGGGGCCAGCCTGCGGGAACTCTCGGTGGCCCGGTGTCCCCTCGTCACCGAGAGGGGCTTGGCCACCCTCCACCACCTCCGGTGAGCCGGGGCGGGGGGGGCCGGGAGGTGGGAGGGGGGACACACACACCCCCCCCGATTTGCTGTCTGTCCCCCGTCCCCCCCCGCCACCCCGAAGGGGGCTGCGGCGCCTGGACGTCAGCGGGGCGCGTGTCCCCAGGCTCCCCGAAAATCCCAGGGATCCTGCCCCAATAATCCCTGGGATCCTTCCCTAAAATCCCTGAGATCCTTCCCCGAAATCCCTGGGATCCTTCCTAATAATCTCTGGGATCCTTCCCCGAAATCCCTGGGACCCTCCCTAATAAGCCCTGGGATCCTTCCCTAAAATCCCTGGGATCCTTCCCCAAAATGCCTGAGATCCTTCCCTAAAATGTCTGAGATCCTTCCCCAAAATGCCTGAGATCCTTCCCCAAAATGCCTGAGATCCTTCCCTGAAATCCCAGGGATCCTGCCCCAATAATCCCTGGGATCCTTCCCTAAAATCCCTGAGATCACTCCCCGAAATCCCTAGGATCCTTTGTAATAATCCCTGGGATCCTTCCCCAAAATGTCTGAGATCCTTCCCTGAAATCCCTGGGATCCTCCCCAATAAGCCCTGGGATCCTTCCCTAAATCCCTGGGGTCCTTCCCCGAATTCTTGGGGATCCCCTCCCCGAAATCCCGGAGATCCTTCCCCAAATTCCTGGGGATCCTCCCCAAAAACGCCAGGGATCTTCCCCTAAAATCCCAGGGCCCCTTCCCCGAAATCCCTGCCATCCTCCCCTAAAATCCCAGGGAACCACCTCCAAAATTCCAGGAATCCCTCCCAAAAATCCCGGGGACCCTTCCCCAAAATCCTGGGGATCCCTCACTGAGATCCTGGGGATTCCTCCCCAGAATGCCAGGGATCCTTCCCAAAATCGCGGGGATCCCTCCCTAAAATCCTGGGGATGCTCCCCAAAAATGCCAGGGATCCTTCCCCGAATTCCCAGGGATCCCCTCCCCAAAATCCCGGGGATCCTTCCCCAAAATCCTGGAGACCCTCCCCAAAAATCCTGGCCATCTTTCCCTAAAACCCCAGGGAACCCTCCCCAAAATCCTGGGGATCCCCTCCCCAAAATCCTGGGGATCCCTCGCTGAGATTCTGGGGATTCCTCCCCAAAATGCCAGGGATCCTTCCCAAAATTGCGGGGATCCCTCCCTGAAATCCTGGGGATGCTCCCCAGAAATCCCTGGGATCCTTCCCCGAATTCCTGGGGATCCCCTCCCCAGAATCCTGGAGACCCTCCCCAAAAATCCTGGTGGTCTTTCCCTAAAACCCCAGGGAACCCTCCCCCAAAATCCCAGCGATCCCTCCCCTAAATCCGGTGAGCCGTAGTGGGTGGGGGGGGAACACTCCCGATTTCCCGTGTGTGTGTCCTGTCCCCCCCCCCGGCAATTCCGTATCCCGTCCCCCCCCCCGCAGGGAGCTGCGACTCCTGGACGTCTCGGGGCTGCGCGTGCCCAGCCCGGGGCTGGTGCGGATCCTGCTGGAGGAGACGCTGCCCCGCTGCCGGCTGCGGGGCATGGACCACGCCGGGGGGGGGCACGACACGCCGACGACGCCCCCCGCCCCCCCCCTGAAGCCGGTGAGGGGCGGGGGGGGGGGGTTAGTTTTTGGTTTGGTTTTTTTTTTTTTTTAGGGGGTGGGCAAAAGCCCCCCCCCCCCCCCTCCTTCCCGCCCCGAGAGCATTAAATGCCCGATGGCGGCGTCTCCGTGGCCTTAATTTTGGGGGGGGGCGGGGGGGGGGGGGGTCGCCGCTTTTCGCACCATTTGCTGGACCCCCCACCGCCCCCCCCCGCCCCCCCCCCCCCCCCAGCATTCCCAGTTTGGAACCAGTTGCTCCTGTGGGAAGCAGGGAAGCGACGGTTAATCCCCCCCCCTGCCCCATCCCCCTCCCCCGGGGGGGCGGGGGGGGTCTAGTACCCCCCAAAGGAGCTATTTTCTCCCCCCCCCCCCCCAGGTGGTAAATTCCCCCCTCGAGGGGTTCAGTCCCCCCCCCCTTTGTGGGGGGGGAGGGGGGGGTTTAATTCCCTGCTCTAACTCTGTTAATGCCCCCCCCAAGGGTCTTAATTCCCCCCCCCCCCCGCCCAAAAGGGATTAATTACCCCCCTCCCCAGGGCTTAATGCCCCCCCCCAAAAGGGTTTTAATCCCCCCCCCAGGGGTTTAATTCCTCCACAAAGGGGTTAATGCCCCCCCCCAAAAGGAGGTTAATGCCCCCCAAAAGGGGGTTAATGTCCCCCAGGGGCTTAATCCCCCCCCCAAAGGGTGTTAATGCCCCCCCCAGAGGGGCTAAATCTGCCCCCCCAGGGGTTTTATCCCCCCAAAGGGGGTTAATGCCCCCCACAAAGGGGTTAATGCCCTCCCCAAGGGGTTAAATCCCCTCCCCAAGGGGTTAAATCCCCCCAAAAGGGGGTTAATGCCCCCCCCCCAGAAGGGGCTTAATCCCCCCCCAAGGGGGTTAATGACCCCAAAGGGGTTAATCCCCCCCCAAGGGGCTTAATCGCCCCCAAAAGGGGGTTAATGCCCCCCCCCAAAGGGTTTTAATTCCCCCAAAAGGGGCTTAATCCCCCCCCAGGGGTTTAGTGCCCCCCCAAAGGGCTTAATCCCCCCCCAAAAGTGGGTTAATCCCCCCCCCAAGGGCGTTAAAGCTCCCCCAAAGGGGCTAAATCTGCCCCCCCCCCAGGGGTTTAATCCCCCCCAAAGGGGTTAATTCCCCCCAAAGGGGCTAAATCTATCCCCCCCCCCAAAGGGGGTTAATGCCCCCCAAAGGGGTTAATCCCCCCCGAAGGGGGTTAATGCCCCCCCCCAAGGGGCTTAATCGCCCACGAAGCGGGTTAATACCCCCCCAAAAGGGTTTTAATCCCCCCCCCCGGGGGTTTAATCCCCCCTCAAAGGGCTTAATCCCCCCAAAGGGGCTTAATCCCCCCCCAAAAGGGGGTTAATGCCCCCCCCAAGGGGCTTAATCGCCCACGAAGCAGGTTAATACCCCCCCAAAAGGGTTTTAATCCCCCCCCCCCGGGGGTTTAATGCCCCCTCAAAGGGCTTAATCCCCCCCAAAAGGGGGTTAATGCCCCCCCCAAGGGGCTTAATCGCCCACGAAGCGGGTTAATACCCCCCCCAAAAGGGTTTTAATTCCCCCCCCCGGGGGTTCAATCCCCCCTCAAAGGGCTTAATCCCCCCCAAGGGGCTTAATCCCCCCCAAAAGGGGGTTAATGCCCCCCCCAAAAAAGATTTTAATCCCCCCCCCCAGGGCTTTAATCCCCCCCAGAGGCCCTCCATCCCCCCTCCCCACGGCTTCTCTCCCCCTCCCTGGGCTACCACCCCCCCCCCCAGGGGCTAGTAGCCGCCGCCGCCGCAGGCTGGGGGGGGGGCAGCGAGGGTTTATTGATTTTTTTTTTTCAGCGGGGGGGTCACTTTTGGAAGTGCTGGAGGGGGTAGTGCTCCCCGTAGAGCTGGAGGTGCCGCTCCAGGGCCGCCCGCTGGCGCCGCAGGTGGGGGGGCAGCTCCCGGTAAACGTCGGAGAAAAGGAGCTGCACGTTGGGCTTGGGCTTCCGCTCCGCCTGCTCGAAGGCTTCCATCACCTGCGGACACGCAACAAGGCGGCTGCCCCCCACCCGGATCCGGCCCCAAAATCCCGGGGATCCCGCCCCAAAATCCTGGGGATCTTGCCCTAAAATCGCTGGGATCCTGCCCCAAAATCCCTGGGATTCCTCACCAAAACCCTGGGGATCTTGCCCTAAAATTGCTGGGATCCGGCCCCAAAATCCCTAGGATCCTGCCGCAAAATCCTGGGGATCCTGCCCTAAAATCCCTGGGATTCCTCCCCAAAATCCTGGGGATCCTGCCCTAAAATCCCTGGGATTCCTCCCCAAAATCCTGGGGATCCGGCCCCAAAATCGCGGGGATTCCTCCCCAAAATCCTGGGGATCTTCTCCTAAAATCCCAGGGATCCTGCCCCAAAATCACTGGGCTTCCTCTCAAAAATCCTGGGGATCCGGCCCTAAAATCCCTGGGATTCCTCCCCAAAATCCTGGGGATCCGGCCCCAAAATCGCGGGGATTCCTCCCCAAAATCCAGGGGATCTTCTCCTAAAATCCCAGGGATCCTGCCCCAAAATCACTGGGCTTCCTCTCAAAAATCCTGGGGATCCTTCTTCAAAATCCCAGGGATCCTGCCCCAAAATCCCAGGGATTCCTCACCAAAATCCTGGGGATCCTGCCCTAAAATCCCTGGGATTCCTCCCCAAAATCCTGGGGATCCGGCCCCAAAATCCCGGGGATTCCTCACCAAAATCCTGGGGATCTTGCCCTAAAATCGCTGGGATCCTGCCCCAAAATCCCTGGGATTCCTCACCAAAATCCTGTGGATCTTGCCCTAAAATTGCTGGGATCCGGCCCCAAAATCCCGGGGATCCTGCCGCAAAATCCTGGGGATCCTGCCCTAAAATCCCTGGGATTCCTCCCCAAAATCCTGGGGATCCGGCCCCAAAATCCCGGGGATTCCTCACCAAAATCCTGGGGATCCTGCCCTAAAATTGCTGGGATCCGGCCCCAAAATCCTGGGGATCCAGCCCCAAAATCCCGGGGATCCTGCCCTAAAATCCCAGGGATTCCTCTCCAAAATCCTGGGGATCCTTCCTCAAAATCCTGGGAATCCTGCCCCAAAATCCCTGGGATTCCTCCCCAAAATCCAGGGGATCCTGCCCTAAAATCCCAGGGATCCTGCCCCAAAATCGCTGGGATTCCTCTCGAAAATCCCGGGGATCCTGCCCCAAAATCCCGGGGATCCTGCCCCAAAATTGCTGGGATCCGGCCCCAAAATCCTGGGGATCTGGCCCCAAAATCGCGGGGATTCCTCCCCAAAATCCTGGGGATCCTGCACGAAAATCCCAGGGATTCCTCTCCAAAGTCCTGGGGATCCTTCCTCAAAATCCTGGGGATCCTGCCCCAAAATCCCTGGGATTCCTCACCAAAATCCTGGGGATCCTGCCCCAAAATCCCTGGGATTCCTCACCAAAATCCTGGGGATCCTGCACGAAAATCCTGGGGAGATCCTGCCCCCAAATCCTGGGGATTCCTCTCCAAAATCCTGGGGATCTTTCCCTAAAATCCCGGGGATCCTTCCCCAAAATCCCAGGGATCCTGCCCCAAAATCACTGGGAACCCTCTCCAAAATCCCTGGGATTCCTCCCCAAAATCCTGGGGATCCTTCCCCAAAATCCTGGGGATCCTTCTCCAAAATTGCTGGGATTCCTTTCGAAAATCCTGGGGATCCTTCCCTAAAATTCTGGGGATGCTTCCCAAAAATGCCAGGGATCCTTCCCCAAAATCCTGGGATCCCTCCCTGAAATCCCAGTGTCCCTCCCCCAAAATCCCAATGATCTCCCCCCAGAATCCTGGGAATTCTCCCCAAAATCCCAACGATCTCCCCCAAAATCCCAACAAACTCCCCCAAAATCCCAGGGATTCTCTTCAAAATCCCAACCATCTCCCCCCAAAATCCTGAGGATTCTCCTCAAAATCTCAACCATCCCCCCCAGAAAAAACCTCCCAGGGATCCTCCCCCAGATCCCATCCCTCTCCGGATCCCAGTAAAACCCCCCTAAATCCCAGTAAAACCCCCCCGCATCCCAGTAAAACCCCCCCAAATCCCAGTAAAACCCCCCAGATCCCAGTAAAACCCCCCCAAATCCCAGTAATACCCCCCCGGATCCCAGTAAACCCCCCCCAAATCCCAGTAATACCCCCCCGGATCCCAGTAAAACCCCCCTAAATCCCAGTAAACCCCCCCAAATCCCAGTAAACCCGCCTGGATCCCAGTAAAACCCCCCTAAATCCCAGTAAACCCCCCCAAATCCCAGTAAACCCGCCTGGATCCCAGTAAAACCCCCCTAAATCCCAGTAAAACCCCCCCGGATCCCAGTAAAACCCCCCCAAATCCCAGTAAAACCCCCCCGCATCCCAGTAAAACCCACCTAAATCCCAGTAAACCCCCCCGGATCCCAGTATAACCCCCCCGGATCCCAGTAAAACCCCCCCAAATCCCAGTAAAACCCCCCCGGATCCCAGTAAAACCCACCTAAATCCCAGTAAACCCCCCCCGGATCCCAGTATAACCCCCCCGGATCCCAGTAAAACCCCCCCGGATCCCAGTAAAACCCACCTAAATCCCAGTAAAACTCCCCTGGATCCCAGTAAAACTCCCCTAAATCCCAGTAAACCCCCCTGGATCCCAGTAAAACCCCCCTAAATCCCAGTAAAACTCCCCTAAATCCCAGTAAACCCCCCCAAATCCCAGTAAAACCCCCCCGGATCCCAGTAAAACCCCCCCAAATCCCAGTAAAACCCCCGCGCATCCCAGTAAAACCCCCCCGGATCCCAGTAAAGCCCCCCTAAATCCCAGTAAAACCCCCCCAAATCCCAGTAAACCCCCCTGCATCCCAGTAAAACTCCCCTAAATCCCAGTAAACCCCCCCCGGATCCCAGTAAAACCCACCTAAATCCCAGTAAACCCCCCCCGGATCCCAGTAAAACCCACCTAAATCCCAGTAAAACCCCCCCGGATCCCAGTAAAACCCCCCCAAATCCCAGTAAACCCCCCCGGATCCCAGTAAAACCCCCCAAATCCCAGTAAAACCCCCCCGGATCCCAGTAAAACCCCCCTAAATCCCAGTAAAACCCCCGCGCATCCCAGTAAAACCCCCCCGGATCCCAGTAAAGCCCCCCTAAATCCCAGTAAAACCCCCCCAAATCCCAGTAAACCCCCCTGCATCCCAGTAAAACTCCCCTAAATCCCAGTAAACCCCCCCCGGATCCCAGTAAAACCCACCTAAATCCCAGTAAACCCCCCCCGGATCCCAGTAAAACCCACCTAAATCCCAGTAAAACCCCCCCGGATCCCAGTAAAACCCCCCCAAATCCCAGTAAACCCCCCCGGATCCCAGTAAAACCCCCCAAATCCCAGTAAAACCCCCCCGGATCCCAGTAAAACCCCCCTAAATCCCAGTAAAACTCCCCTAAATCCCAGTAAACCCCCCCGCATCCCAGTAAACCCCCCCAAATCCCAGTACCATCTTGCGGGAGCTCTTCCGCCAGCCCTTCTCCTGCTCCTCGTCCCACCAGCCCCGGCCCAGCATGAAGTGCCTCAGGCGGGAGATGGGATGGTCCTGCTTGTCCCAGTAGTTCACCTCGTCCACCGAGCGATACGCCGAGCTGTCGTCACTCGTGCTGTGGTGCCCGATCCTCCCCGGCCCCCCCGAAAAAAAAAGACCCTTAAAAAAACCCCAAAAAACCCCCAAAACCCCATCGTTTTTTTTTGGGGGGGGGGGAGGGGACGCGAACCGGGAGCGGGAGGAACCTCCGGTAGATCATCCGGACCCGCCGCGGGAAGGAAGGTCGGGATGGATTCGTCTTCCCTAGCGGCGCCCGGCGCCTCTGGGAACAGCCCCCCGCCCCGCCCCACAGGTCTTGAAGGGCCCCTCACGGTCTTCTCCAGGCCAAATCCTGCCCCCCCCCACCCCCCCAGGCCCCGGCACAGGGCCCTCAGGAGGTCCTCCAGCCCCTTGGTTGGCTTGGTAGCCCCTTAATTGACTTGGGAGACCCCTCGGTTGGCTTGGTAGCCCCTTAGTTGGCTTGGTAGCCCCTTAGTTGGTTTTGTAGCCCCTTGGTTGGTTTGGTAGCCCCTCGGTTGGCTTGGTAGCCCCTTAGTTGGTTTTGTAGATCCCTTGGTTGGTTTGGTAGCCCCTCAGTTGGCTTGGCAGCCCCTCAGTTGGCATGGTAGGCCCTCAGTTGGCTTGGTAGCCCCTCGGTTGGCTTGGTAGCCCCTTGGTTGACTTTGTAGACCCTTAGTTGGCTTGGTAGAGCCTCAGTTGGCTTGGTAGACCCTTAGTTGGTTTTGTACATCCCTCAGTTGGCTTGGTAGCCCCTCGGTTGGCTTGGTAGGCCCCTCGGTTGACTTGGGAGACCCCTCGGTTGGCTTGGTAGCCCCTTAGTTGGCTTGGTAGCCCCTCAGTTGGCTTGGTAGACCCTCGGTTGCCTTGTATACCCTTGGTTGGCTTGGTAGACCTCTCGGTTGGCTTGGTAGAGCTCTCGGTTGGCTTGGTAGGCCCTCGGTTGGCTTGGTAGGCCCTTGGTTGACTTTGTAGACCCTTAGTTGGCTTGGCAGACCCTTGGTTGGCTTGGTAGACCCTTGGTTGGCTTGGTAGACCCTTAGTTGGCTTGGTAGCCCCTCGGTTGCCTTGTATACCCTCGGTTGGCTTGGTAGCCCCACCTCCACCCACCTGTGGAGCCCCACTCCACAGTCTCCACCCACCTCGGCGTCCCCTCATCTGACCCCCCCCCATCCCCCGAGGACGTTAAGGGGTGTGGGTTGCCGCGTCCCGTGCCTGGCCCTACCGGTAGGTCATGGCCTCGATGAGGAAGGGCTGGTTCTCGGCCACGGCGCGGCGCCGAGCTTCTTTGGTGGCGTTATAAACGGCGAAGACGTCGTTGCCGTCCACCCGGATGGACAACAACCCGTAACCGGGACCGCGCGCCGCTGCGGGGAGGGGGGGGGGGGGGGCGACAAATTGAGGCGCCACCCCAAAACCACCCCCACCCCCCCCCCCCCGCCAAAAAAACCAGGGCGTTCTTACCGATGCCGTCGCCGCGGTACTGCTCGGAGGTGGGGGTGGAGATGGCGTAGCCGTTGTTGCGGCAGAAGAAGACGATGGGACACTCCAAGGTGGCGGCGAAGTTGAAGCCGGCGTGAGCGTCCCCTTCGCTGGCCGCCCCCTCCCCGAAGTAGCAGATGACGGCCCGGTTGGCGTCGGCGCGTTTGATGGCGTAAGCGGCCCCCACGGCTGCGGGGAGGGAGGGACACGGACGGGTCACCGGGGGCGGGGGGACAATGACAGGGGGACGTGGGGACACGGGGATGTGGGGGGTGGAGGGGCGACATGGGGACACAGGGACGGCGTGGGGGGAGAGGGGGACGTGGGGACACGGGCATGGGGCGGGGGGGGACACAGGGACGTGGGGAAACAGGGATGCGGGGGGTGGAGGGGGGACGCGGGGACATGGGGGTGTGGGGACACGGGGACAGGGTGGGGGGGCGCAGGGACGTGGGGAAACGGGGATGTGGGGGGTGGAGGGGGGACATGGGGATGTGGGGACACGGGGATGGGGTGGGGGGGACACAGGGACGTGGGGACACGGGGATGGGGGGGGACACGGGGGTGGAGAGGGGGGAGACGTGGGGACATGGGGGACACAAGGACGTGGGGACACGGGAATGGAGAGGGGGGGACACGAAGACGTGGGGACACGGGGATGGTGAGGGGGGGACACAGGAGATGTGGGGATGGAGGGGGGGACACGAGGACGTGGGGACACGGGGATGCGGGGGGGGACATGGGAGACGTGGGGACATGGGGATGGGGGGGGACACGAGGACGTGGGGACACGGGGATGCGGGGGGCAGACACGGGAGACGGGACACGGGGATGGAGGGGGGGGACACGGGAGACATGGGGACACGAGGATGTGGGGACATGGGGATGGAGGGGGGGGAAATGAGGATGTGGGGACACGGGGATGGAGAGGGGGGGACATGAGGACGTGGGGACACGGGGATGGGGGGGGGACACGGGAGACGTGGGGACACGGGGATGGAGTGGAGAGGACACAAGGATGTGGGGACGTGGGGATGGAGGGGGGGGACATGAGGATGTGGGGACACAGGGATGGGGGGGGACACGGGGGTGGAGAGGGGGGAGATGTGGGGACGGGGGACACAAGGACGTGGGGACACGGGGATGGAGAGGGGGGGACACGGGAGACGTGGGGACACGGGGATGGAGGGGGGGGACACAAGGATGTGGGGACATGGGGATGGAGAGTGGGGACACGGGGACGTGGGGACACGGGGACAGGGTGGGGGGGACACAGGAGACATGGGGACATGGGGATGGAGGGGGGGGACACGGGGATGGAGAGGGGGGGACACGGAAGACATCGGGACACGGGGATGGAGAGGGGGGGACATGAGGATGTGGGGACACGGGGATGGAGAGGGGGGGACACGGGAGCCGTGGGGACATGGGGATGGAGAGGAGGGGACATGGGGATGTGGGGGGGGGGACACGGGAGCCGTGGGGACATGGGGATGTGGGGGTGGGACACAGGAGCCGTGGGGACATGGGGATGGAGAGGGGGGGACACGGGAGCCGTGGGGACATGGGGATGCTGGGGGGGGGACACGGGAGCCGTGGGGACATGGGGATGGAGAGGGGGGACATGGGGATGCGGAGGGGGGACATGGGAGATGTGGGGACGCTGGAGGGGGGGGGCGCCCCCGAGGCACCTTGCGGGATCTGGGTGGCCAAGGGTGACGAGATGGTGACGAAGTGACGGTCGCGGCAGCCGTAGTGGACGGGCATCTGCCGGCCTTTGCCGGGGTCGCTGGCGTTGCCGTAACACTGGGCCATGAAGAGGTCCAAGGGGTAGCCCCGGTACATCAACACGCCTGGAAACGGAGTCGGGGGGGGGATGGACACGTACAGCCGCGACTCCGGGGACGTGCCACCGCCCCGCCCCCCCCCCGGCGTCCCCAAAATCGGGGACGGTGTCTCCCGCCCCCCCCCCCCCCTTACCCGCCTCCCGGTACTGCCCGAAAACCAGGTCGGTGTCATCCAGGGCGGCGGCGCTGCCCACGTGCGTCCCCTCCTCCCCGTAGTTGGTCATGTAAAAGGAGATCCGGCCCTGCCGGGGGGGGACGGGGGGGTGACACGCGTGTCCGTGTCCCCGTGTGTCCCCCCCCCCACCCCGGGGTGTCCCCAAGCTCACCTGGCGCTGGGACTCGTAGAGGATACGGTCCATGGTGTTGAGGAGCGTCATGGTCCTGTAGAGCTTCACCACCTGCTCCTTGGGCAGCTGCGGGAACGGGGGACACACACAATACGCTAAACACGCGTGTGACACGGGCTGGGGCGGGCGGGGGGGAAGGGGTCGCGGGCCCAGAGGTCGCGGGGTTAGGGGGGCGGAGCCCACGTGGGGCGTCGTACACGTGCGGGGCGTCATACGTGTGGGCGGCACGCGTTGGGGGTAAGCGCGTGCCTGCGCGGGGCGTGTTCGGGGTGTCACACGCCTGGATATTGCGTGTTCGGGGTGTCACATGCCTGGCTGTGGCGTGTTCGGGGTGTCACACGCCTGGACATCATGTGTTCAGGGTGTCACACGCCTGGATGTTGCATGTTTGGGGTGTCACACGCCTGGCTGTGGCATGTTCGGGGTGTCACACGCCTGGACATTGCATGTTCGGGGTGTCACATGCCTGGATATTGCGTGTTCAGGGTGTCACACGCCTGGATGTTGCGTGTTTGGGGTGTCACACGCCTGGCTGTGGCGTGTTCGGGGTGTCACACGCCTGGACATTGCATGTTCGGGGTGTCACATGCCTGGATATTGTGTGTTCAGGGTGTCACACGCCTGGACATCATATGTTCGGGGTGTCACATGCCTGGCTGTGGCATGTTTGGGGTGTCACATGCCTGGATATTGCGTGTTTGGGGTGTCACACGCCTGGACATTGTATGTTCAGGGTGTCACACGCCTGGACATTGCATGTTCGGGGTGTCACATGCCTGGATATTGTGTGTTCAGGGTGTCACATGCCTGGCTGTGGCATGTTTAGGGTATCACACGCCTGGGCATTGCGTGTTCAGGGTGTCACGTGCCTGGCCGTGGCGTGTTTGGGGTATCACACGCCTGGATATTGCGTGTTCAGGGTGTCACACGCCTGGACATTGCATCTTCGGGGTGTCACATGCCTGGCTGTGGCGTGTTCAGGGTGTCACATGCCTGGACATTGCGTGTTCGGGGTGTCACGTGCCTGGATGTTGTATGTTTGGGGTGTCACCTGCACGGCTGTGGCATGTTCGGGGTGTCACATGCCTGGCTGTGGCGTGTTTGGAGTGTCACGTGCCCAGACATCACACGTTCGGGATGTCACATGCCTGGATCTCACGTGTTCGGGGTGTCACGCACCCAGACATGGCGTGTTCAGGGTGTCACATGCCTGGACATCGCATGTTTGGGGTGTCACGTGCCCAGACGTTGCGTGTTTGGGCTGTCACACGCGTGGACGTGACACGTTTGGGGTGGCGTGTCCCCAGACACGGCATGTTCCGGGTGTCAAAAGCCTGGCTCTAGCGTGTTTGGGGTGGCGCGTCCCCAGACATCGCGTGTTTGGGGTGTCACACGCCTGCCTCTGGCATGACTGAGGCGTCACACGTGTGAACGTTGCGTGTTCAGAGTGTCACGTGCCCAGACATCACGTGTTTGGGGTGTCACGTGCCTGGCTCTGGCGTGTTCAGGCCGTCACATGTGTGGACGTTACATGTTCGGGGTGTCCCGTGCCCAGACGTTGCGTGTTCGGGCCGTCACACGCCTGTCCCTGGCGTGTTGGGGCCGTCACATGCGTGGCCATCACACCTCCGGGGCGTCCCGTGCCCAGACGTTGCGTGTCCGGTGCGTTCCCGACCCCGTCGCTGGCGTGTTCGGCGCGTCCCACCCCGCGCGTCTCCCGTCGGCGCTCCCCTTGCCGCATGCGTGTGCTTGGCGTGTCCCCTCCCGCCCCCCTCCCCACGCGTGTCGGGCCTGACCTGGGGGTCCTCGGAGGGGCTGAGGATGTGGCCCTGCCGGTCCATGACGCGGTAGACGGGGATCCCCGAGATGACGTTGGGCTGGATGAATTCCAGCCGCTCGGCGAATTCCGCCGAGGCCCCGGGAAACTGCGGCTTCTCCTCCGGCGAGGGGAACTCCTGCCACCGCGGGGGACACGGCTGTCACCTCTCTTGGCCCCTCTCCCACCTCCCCCCGCCCCGGTGTTGTCCCGCTCCCCGAAATCCCCCCAAAAGGGGCCCCGGGCGCCTCCCTCCTGTCCCACCCCCTGCAGAGCCAATGGCCAGGGAGGGCGAGGGACGTGGGGACCCGCCAGGGGGATGCGGGGACACGGGGACACGGGGATGTGGGGACCCAGCAGGGGGATGCGGGGACACACGGACCCATGAGGGGGATGTGGGGACATGGGGACGTGGGGACACAGGGACTGACAAGGGGGATGCGGGGACACGGGTACGTGGGGACCCAGCAGGGGGATGCGGGAACACACGGACCCACGAGGGGGATGTGGGGACATGGGGACGTGGGGACCCACCAGGGGGATGCGGGGACATGGGGACGTGGGGACACAGGGACCGACAAGGGGGATGTGGGGACACGGGGACGTGGGGACCCACAAGGGGGATGTGGGGACACGGGGACCCATGAGGGGGATGTGGGGACACGGGGACACAGGGACTGACGAGGGGGATGTGGGGACACGGGGACTTGGGGACCCACCAGGGGGATGCGGGGGCACGGGGACATGGGGACACAGGGACCGACGAGGGGGACGTGGGGACACAGGGACCGACGAGGGGAATGTGGGGACGTGGGGACCCACCAGGGGAATGTGGGGACACACGGACCCATAAGGGGGACGTGGGGACACGGGGACCAGGTGGGGGGGACAGAGGGACATGGGGACCGGGTGGGGGGGACAGAGAGGGACGTGGGGACACGGGGACGTGGGGACCAGCGAGGGGGGTGTGGGGACACCGGGAGAGGGTGTGGGGACACGGGGACGTGGGGACACAGGGACACGGGGATCGGGTGTGGGGGACACGGGGACACAGGGCCAGGACGGGTGACACGGGGCGGGGGTGGGGTGGGGTGGGGGGGAGTGTCCCCGGTCCGCCCCCCGGGCGACTTGTGGCCGCCGAGGGCCGGTCCCCGAGCGGTGCCAGCCCGCCCCCCCGGGGCCGTGCTCCCCCCACTGCCCCCGGCCCCACTCACGGCGGTGCTGAGGCGCCGGGCCGGGCCGCGACCGGGGCTGGGCGGGAGGCGCCATCGCAGCGCCCTCAGCGCCGCCATCGCCGCCATCTTGGCAGGGGCGGGGCGTCGTGGGCGGGGTCCCTGTCAGCGGTGGGGGGCGTGGCCAGGCGGCGGGGACCAATCCGGGCTCAATACGCGGGGGCGTGACCGGGCGGCGGGGACCAGACGGAGGTTTCAACGCAAGGGGGCGGAGCCAAGCGGCGGGGGCCAACCAGATTTCGATACAAAAAGGGGGGCGTGGCCAAGCGCGCACATCGGTGTATGTCAACACAAGCGGGCGTGGCCAAGGCGTGGGGGCGTGGCCAAGGGGGCGGGGACCAATCAGGTTTCGATACACAAGGGGGCGTGCCCGAACGGCGAGGACCAACCGTGGGTTTCACCGCAAGGGGGCGTGGTTACGCACGCCGGCGGGGTGGGCGTGGCTATAAGCGTCGCGTCGCGCCGCGGCCGCCGGAAGCGGAAGTGCCGGCTATGGCGGCGGCGGAGGAGGATGAAGGAGGGAAGATGGCGGCGGGGCGGCGGGTGCTGCTTGCGGCCCCTTCTCCTGCGAGCAGGGGCTGCTGGTCGCGACCCGACGGCTCGGCCGCCTTCCTGCAGGGTGCGCTGGGCCTCCCCGCGGCCTTCCCCCTCCGGGCCTTCCCCCCTTGGGCCTTCCCCGCGGCCTTCCCCCCCCCCCCCCCGGGCCTTCCCCGCGGCCTTCCCCCCGCTCAACCCTTCCCCCTCTCCCGTCGGTAACCGGCCTCTCCCCTCCGTCCCCAGGCGACACCTCGGTGCTGGCCGGGCTCTACGGGCCGGCGGAGGTGAAGGGCAGTAAGGAGCTGCCCGACCGGGCGGCGCTGGAGGTGCTGCTGCGCCCCAAGGTGGGGGCTACCGGGTGGGTGTCACTGTCACCCCCCCTCCGCCGCCGCGTCGCCGGGAGAGAGGGGGCCCCGGGCAGGGGGGGAGAGGGGCCCCGGGGAAGGGGTGGGGGGGAGAGAAGGGCCTTGGGAAAGGCGGGGGAAGGGTCCGGAGCCCATGGAGAGGGGCCCGGGGAAGGGGGAGAAGGGGTCCGGAGGCCATGGGGAAGGACCCCGGGGAAGCAGGAGGGGGAAGGCCCCCAGGGAAGGGGTGAGAGGGGGTCCGGAGCCCCTGGGGAAGGGTCTGGAGAGGCAGGAGAGGGGCCCCGGAGCCTGTGGAGAAGGGCCCGGGGTGGGGGAGAAGAAGGGCCCAGGATTGTCGGGATTCTCCGGCTGCTTCTCACCGTTCTCTGGTTTGATTTTTCCGACTGACTGCCTGATTCTCCTGACGGATTCGCCGGTTGATTGGGGGATTTCCTCGGTTGCCTGCGTCTGGGATTCCCTGATTCTCCCGGCTGGTTCCCCGGTTTATTCTCCGATGGATTCCCCGGCTCCCCGATGGATTCCCTGGCGGGTTCCCGGGTGGATTCCCTGACTCTCCGATGGATTCCCTGGTGGATTCGGCTGTGGGTTCCCTGGGGAATTCCCTGGTTCTCCAATGGATTTCCCGGTGGATTCCTGGTTCCTTGGTGGATTCCGTGACTCTCTGATGGATTTCCCTGGTGGATTCGCATTTTCCTGGTGGATCCCTTGGCCTTTCCATGGGTTTCCTGATGGATTCCACTGTGGATTCTTGTTTTCCTGATGGATTCCTTCGTCGATTCCTTGGTTTTCTAATGGATTCTCGGTTCCCGGGTGGATTCCCTGCCTCTCCGATGGATTCCCTGGTGGATTCCACTGTGGATTCTTGTTTTCCTGATGGATTCCTTCGTCGATTCCTTGGTTTTCTAATGGATTCTCGGTTCCCGGGTGGATTCCCTGCCTCTCCGATGGATTCCCTGGTGGATACCTGCTTCCCTGGTGGATTCCGTGACTCTCCGATGGATTCCCCGGTGGATTCCACTGTGGATTCCTGTTTTCCTGGGTGGATTCTCCGACTTTCCGATGGCTTCCCTGGCGGATTCCCGGTTTCCTGGTGGGATCCCGTGGTTCTCCAATGGATTCCCCATTCCCCCGGTGGATTCCGCCGTGGATTCCCGGTTTCCTGGGTGGATTCCCTGACTCTCCGATGGCTTCCCTGGCGGCTCCCCTGGGGGCTTCCCGGTTTGCTGGTGGATTCCCTTGACTTTCTGGTGGATTCCCCGCTTCTCCGATGGCTTCCCCGTTCCCTGGTGGATTCCGTTGACTTTCCGGCGGATTCCCCGGCGGATTCCCTGCCTCTCCGCCGGCTTCCCCTGTGGATTCCCGGTTCCCCCGGCGGATTCCCTGCCTCTCCGATGGTTTTCCCGGGCGGATTCCGGCCCCAGGGGTGCTGGAGCGCAGCCGGGAGCAGCAGCTGCGGGGGAGCTGCGAGGGGGGTGCTGCTGGGGGTGCTGCACCCCCCGCACCGCCGTCACCCTGGTGCTGCAGGTGCTGAGCGACGCCGGCTCCGTATCCTTGGCCGGGGGGGGGACACACCGGGGGGGGGGGGGGGGAAATGACAGACACACATTGCACAGCAGGGGCTGGGAGGGGGGAGGTTGTCTTTTTTAGGCCCCCCCCCCCTTGTCCTCGGCACCCCCCTTTCCGTGTCTCTGATCCCTCACCCTCAGCCCCCCCCCCCTTTGTCCTAGACCTTTCCTCAAGCCCCCCCTTTTTCTTGCCCCCCCCCCTCGCTTTATTCCTCAACTCCCCCCCCCATTTTCCTTGGCCCCCTGGCCCTTCGGTCCCCCTCCCCCGGCCCCCAGACCCCCCCCCCCCCCCCCCCCGGCCCCTGGCTTGCCCTTAACACCCCCCCCCCCTTGCCCTTGGGGTTCCCCCCCTCGCCCCAGCTCCCCCCTTTTGCCCTTGACACCCCCCCCATCTTACCCTTGGGCCCCCCTCCCCCAGCCCCAGACCCCCCCTCTGGCCCTTGGGCCCCCCCAGCTTGCCCTTAACCCCCCCCCCCTGCCCCCGGCTCCTTGCCCCAGCTCCCCCCTTTTGCCCTTGACACCCCCCCATTTTCCTTGGGTCCCCCTCCCCCGGCCCCAGACCCCCCCATCTTACCCTTGGGGCCCCCCAGCTTGCCCTTAACCCCCCCCGTCCTTGCCCCCAGCTCCCCCCTTTTGCCCTTGACACCCCCCCATCTTATGCTTGGGCCCCCCTCCCCCGGCCCCAGACCCCCCCTCTGGCCCTTGGGCCCCCCAGCTTGCCCTTAACCCCCGCCCCCGGCTCCTTGCCCCAGCTCCCCCCTTTTGCCCTTGACACCCCCCATTTTCCTTGGCCCCTTGCCATTGGGGACACCCCCTGGACTCCAGCCCCCTCCCACCCCCCCCGTTTGCCCTTGGGGACCCCCCCCTTGGCCCCAGACACCCCTGTTTGCCCTTGACACCCCCCCACTTTGCCCTTGGGGTTTCCCTCCCTTCTCCCCAGCTGCCCCCTTTTCCTTGGCCCTTTGACGTTGGGACCCCCCCCCCCCCCAAGCTTGCCCCTGGGGGCCCCCCACTGGCCCCACAAACCCCCTCGTTTGCCCTTGACCCCCCCCCGCCCCCCCCCCCCAGCTGCTCTCCTGCTGCCTGAACGCCGCCTGCCTGGGGCTGCTGGACGCGGGGCTGCCCCTCTCCTCCCTCTTCTGCGGCGTCACCTGCGCCCTGCGCCCCGACGGCGCCATCGTCCTCGACCCCACCACCCCGCCAGGAGCAGGTGAGGACCCCCGGGCGCGGGGTCGGGGGGGGGTGTCCCCCAAACCCCTTGGGACCCCCCTCCCACCACCCCTGACCCCCCCAATCCCCGCAGGAGGCCCGCGCCGTCCTCACCTTCGCCATCGCCAGCGTCGAGAGGAAGGTGCTGATGGCCACCACCAAGGGCAGCTGCTCCGTGGAGGAGGTGAGCGGGGGTCGGGGACGCTTTTGGGGTGCGGGACACCCCCCCCGTGTCCTGGGGGAGGGTCTCAGTCCCTTTTTCCCCCCCCCGGCTTTTCCCCAGATGCAGCAGTGCCTGGCGGCGGCCCAGCGCGCCGCCGACACCATTTTCCAGTTCTACCGCGATTCCGTCCGGCGGAAATACTCCAAATCCTGATGCCGGGGGACAACCCGGAGCGTCCCCCCGCTGTCCCCAACCCGCCCTCTGTGTGTGTGTGTCCCCCCCCTGCCGAGTAAAGGACCCCCCCTCCCCCTTTGTCGCGCCTCTGAGTCCATCCAGCGCCACACGGGGACCCCCCCACACACCGTCTCTTGAGTCCCCAAAATGGGCGGGGGGGGGGAACACAAGAGCTGACGCGCGCCCCCCCACCGGCCCCAAAAAATGGGGACACCCAAGATGGCGGCGCCCAGTGCACCGCCCGCGCTGGTACGCCCAAGATGGCGTCGGCGCCGCCGTACGCACCCGCGCGCCCAAGATGGCGGCGCGCAGCGCTCCGCCCGCGCTGTTACGCCCAAGATGGCGGCGCCCGGCTCCGTTATGCTTTTAAGATGGCGGCGCCCCGCCCACCAGGGGGGAAAGGCGGCCAATGGGGCGACGACGGGGCGGGGATGGGGGGGGGGCGGGACGCGTTGCCGCGGCAACGTACGCCGGAAGTGCGTGGGTGCGTGCGTTCGGGCGCGCGGGGCGCGGCCTGCGGTGGGCAGCGCCGGGAGGGGTGTGTGAAAGCCGGGGGGGGCCGGGGGGGTGTAATGGGGGGGGTGTGGGGGGGTTATAGGGGGATAGGGGGGTCCAATGGGGGCGTATAGGGGTGAAATGGGGGGATATAGGGGATGGGGGCGTTCGATGGGGGGATACAGGGGTGCTGCAGGGAGATATGGGGGGGGGTAGAGGATATGGGGGTCCAGTGGGGAGGTATAGGGGATATGGGGGTCCAATGGGGGGGATATAGGGGTGCTATAGGGACATATAGGGAATATGGGGGGTCCAATGGGGGGGTATAGGGGGTGTAATGGGGGGCTATAGGGGATATGGGGGTCCAATGGGGGGGTAGAGGGGGTGCTATAGGGGGATAGGGGGGTGCTATAGGGAGATGTAGGGGATATGGGGGTGCTATAGGGGGGATATGGGGGTGCTCTAGGGAGATCTAAGGGATATGGGGGTCCAATTGGGGGGGTATAGGGGTGCTGTAGGGGGATATGGGGGGTGCTATAGAGCGATGTAGGGGATATGGGGGTCCAATGGGGGGATATGGGGGTGCTATAGGGGGATATGGGGGTGCTATAGGGGATATGGGGGTTCAGTGGGGGGGTAGGGGGGGTGCTGTAGGGGGGATATGGGGGTGCTCTAGGGAGATCTAGGGGATATGGGGGTCCAATGGGGGGATATGGGGGGTGCTATAGGGGGATATGGGGGTCCAACGGGGCACAATGGGGGAGATACGGGGGGCGCAAACGGGGGGGGGCTATGGGGCCTGTAGGGGCGTAACGGGGGGATGTGGGGGAGCTGTGGGGGCGCAGTGGGGGGGGGCTATGGGGCCTGTAGGGGGCGTAACGGGGGGATGTGGGGGGGAATATGGGGTATACGGGGGCGATGTGGGGGGGGGGACTCTGGGGGGGGGGGATGTGGGGGGCGCAGCGGGGGGATGTGGGGGGGGACTCGGGGGTCGCAAAGGGGGGGCTATGGGGCATATGGGGGGGGGCAGCGGGGGGGATGTGGGGGCGCAAGGAGGGGGGGGGGGCAGTGGAGGTGGGGGGGGAATACGGGGCGGGAGGGGGGGGATGTGGGGCACACAGGGGCTGCTGGGGGGGGGGGGGGGGGGGCTAGAGGGGCGTCCCGGGGCCCTGCTGAGGAACTGGGCCACCTTGGGGGGGGGGGGGGGTGGGCAGAGGGGGGGGTCCCCCATTGTTGTGTGTGTGTGTGTCCCCCCCCCCGCAGGACGATGGCGGAGCTCCACGTCATCGGGCAGATCGTGGGGGGCAGCGGCTTCCCCCCAGCGCCGCCTCTTCTGCAAGTGGGGGCTGCAGGCGGGTGAGTGCTGGGGGGGGGACACACCGGGGTGACCGTCCCCCGTCCCCCCCCCCCCCCTTTTTTTTAACGTGTCGTGGTGTCCCCCCCCCCCCCCCCCGCGTTTCAGGGGGCGCCTGGAAGCTGCTCTCGGGGCTGGGCTCGGGGCAGACGCAGGTGGACGACCCCCAGGCCGACGACGTGGCCTATTGGTGCCACCCCCCTCGACGTCCACTTTGCCACCAAGGGGCTCCAAGGTAGGTGTCACCCCCCCCCCCCGCCCCCCCCCCCACGACGTCACCTGGGTCCCCACGACGTCCCCTAAAACCAACCAACCCCCCCC